>NC_052148.1:209180070-209367803 GCF_902713615.1 Scyliorhinus canicula | reverse complement strand
ACCTCATAGTACACACACACACTCACAGCACACACATACACTCACAGCACACACACATACACTCACAGCACACACACACACTCACAGCACACACACATACACTCACAGCACACACACATACACTCACAGCACACACACATACACTCACAGCACACACACATACACTCACAGCACACACACACACTCACAGCACACACACACACTCATAGTACACACACTCATAGTACACACACACACTCACAGCACACACACACACTCACAGCACACACACACACTCACAGCACACACACACACTCACAGCACACACATACACTCACAGCACACACACACATACACTCACAGCACACACACACACTCACAGCACACACACACACTCACAGCACACACACACACTCACAGCACACACACATACACTCACAGCACACACACACACACAGCACACACACACGCTCACAGCACACACACACACTCACAGCACACACATACACTCACAGCACACACACACTCACAGCACACACACACACTCACAGCACACACACACACTCACAGCACACACACATACACTCACAGCACACACACACACTCACAGCACACACACACACTCACAGCACACACACACACTCACAGCACACACACACACTCACAGCACACACACACACTCACAGCACACACACACACTCACAGCACACACATACACTCACAGCACACACACACACTCACAGCACACACACACTCACAGCACACACACACACTCACAGCACACACACATACACTCACAGCACACACACACACTCACAGCACACACACACACTCACAGCACACACACACACTCACAGCACACACACACACACTCACAGCACACACATACACTCACAGCACACACACTCACAGCACACACACACGCTCACAGCACACACACACACTCACAGCACACACATACACTCACAGCACACACACACACTCACAGCACACACATACACTCACAGCACACACATACACTCACAGCACACACATACACTCACAGCACACACATACACTCACAGCACACACATACACTCACAGCACACACATACACTCACAGCGCACACACATACACTCACAGCACACACATACACTCACAGCACACACATACACTCACAGCACACACATACACTCACAGCACACACATACACTCACAGCACACACACACGCTCACAGCACACACACACACACTCACAGCACACACACATACACTCACAGCACACACATACACTCACAGCACACACATACACTCACAGCACACACACATACACTCACAGTACACACATACACTCACAGCACACACATACACTCACAGCACACACACACACACTCACAGCACACACACACATACACTCACAGCACACACACACACACTCACAGCACACACACACTCACAGCACACACACATACACTCACAGCACACACACACACTCACAGCACACACACACACTCACAGCACACACACACACTCACAGCACACACACACTCACAGCACACACACACTCACAGCACACACACACACTCGCAGCACACACACACACTCACAGCACACACACACTCACAGCACACACATACACTCACAGCATACACACTCACAGCACACACACACACTCGCAGCACACACACACACTCGCAGCACACACACACACACTCACAACGCACACACACTCACAACGCACACACACTCACAACGCACACACACTCACAACGCACACACACTCACAACGCACACACACTCACAACGCACACACATACACTCACAGCACACAGACACACATGTACACTCACAGCACGCACATACACTCACAACATACACACATATACTCACAGCACACTCATACACTTACAGCACACACACGTACACTCACAGCACACACACGTACACTCACAGCACACACATACACTCACAACGCACACACATACACTCACAACGCACATGATGGAACCATCAATTCACTAGACATGTGCTTTAAGATATGAACAGTGGTTTTAATCTACTTACAACAGAGCCAGCCTGTTCCACGTTGAACTCTCGATGATCTGAACGACTGGCTCTGAGCATTGGTATTTATACAGCAGTCCAGTTGGAGGAGTCGTAGGCGGAGCCAAGGGTGGAGCCCTGTGCAAACTCCTAAGCATTCCCAGCGCTACTCCCCCTAGTGGTCGGGCAATGCAACTGCGCTTATCAATGCATGGTCTCATGTATATACAATACAGTGTGAATTACGGAGTTACATTCACCACAGCACACACATACACTTACAGCACACACGCAGACACTCACAGTACACACACACACACTCACAGCACACACACACACACTCACAACGCACACACATACACTCACAACGCACACACATACACTCACAACGCACACACACACACTCACAGCACACACACACATACACTTACAGCACACACGCAGACACTCACAGTACACACACACACTCACAGCACACACACACACACTCACAACACACACACACACTCACAACGCACACACATACACTCACAGCACACACACACACACTCACAGCACACACGCAGACACTCAACACACACACACACTCACAGCACACATACATACACTCACAGCACACACACAGACACTCACAGCACACACACACACTCACAGCATACACACACACACTTACAGCACACATACATACACTCACAGCACACACACATACACTCACAGCACACACACAGACACTCACAGCACACACACAGACACTCACAGCACACACACACACTCACAGCACACATACACACTCACAGCACACACACACACACTCACAGCACACACACACACACTCACAGCACACACACACTCACAGCACACACACACACTCACAGCACACACACACTCACAGCACACACACACTCACAGCACACACACACACTCACAGACACACACACACACTCACAGACACACACACACACACTAATAGTACACACACCTGCACTCACAGCACACACACACTTACAGCACACTCACACTCACAGCACACACACATAACACTCACAGCACACACACACACTCACAGCACACACACACACTCACAGCACACATACATACACTCACAACACACACACACTCACAGCACACACACATAACACTCACAGCACACACACACACTCACAGACACACACACACACACTAATAGTACACACACCTGCACTCACAGCACACACACACTTACAGCACACACACACATACACTCACAGCACACATACATACACTCACAGCACACACACACACACACTCACAGCACACACACACTCACAGCACACACACATACAGCACACACATAACACTCACAGCACACACACACACACACACTCATAATGCACATACATACACTCACAGCACACACACACACTCACAGCACACACACACACTCGCAGCACACACACACTCGCAGCACACACACACTCACAGCACACACACACTCACAACGCACACACATACACTCACAGCACACAGACACACATGTACACTCACAGCACGCACATACACTCACAACATACACACATACACTCACAGCACACTCATACACTTACAGCACACACACGTACACTCACAGCACACACACGTACACTCACAGCACACACATACACTCACAACGCACACACATACACTCACAACGCACATGATGGAACCATCAATTCACTAGACATGTGCTTTAAGATATGAACAGTGGTTTTAATCTACTTACAACAGAGCCAGCCTGTTCCACGTTGAACTCTCGATGAACTGAACGACTGGTTCTGAGCATTGGTATTTATACAGCAGTCCAGGTGGAGGAGTCGTAGGCTGAGCCAAGGGTGGAGCCCTGTGCAAACTCCTAAGCATTCCCAGCGCTACTCCCCCTAGTGGTCGGGCAATGCAACTGCGCTTATCAATGCATGGTCTCATGTATATACAATACAGTGTGAATTACGGAGTTACATTCACCACAGCACACACATACACTTACAGCACACACGCAGACACTCACAGTACACACACACACACTCACAGCACACACACACACACTCACAACGCACACACATACACTCACAACGCACACACATACACTCACAGCACACACACATACACTCACAGCACACACGCAGACACTCAACACACACACACACTCACAGCACACATACATACACTCACAGCACACACACAGACACTCACAGCACACACACACACTCACAGCACACACACACACACTCACAGCACACATACATACACTCACAACACACACACACTCACAGCACACACACATAACACTCACAGCACACACACACACTCACAGACACACACACACACACTAATAGTACACACACCTGCACTCACAGCACACACACACTTACAGCACACTCACACTCACAGCACACACACACACACACTCACAGCACACATACTTACACTCACAGCACACTTACATACACTCACAGCACACACAAACACTCACAGCACACACACACACACACTCACAGCACACACACACTCACAGCACACACACATACAGCACACACACACACACAACACACACACTCATAATGCACATACATACACTCACAGCACACACACACTCATAATGCACATACATACACTCACAGCACACACACACACTCACAGCACACACAGACTCAATATTAAGTGCCTATTTGACTATTTATTGAGGGGGGGAAATTTCATTTAAAAATGTCGACACTGCATTTCCTGTTTTGCTTATCGAAATGTTGTAATCAGCATTCTACATTTCTGCTGCATGTCTGTAGTTTCGACAAAACTAAGTACGCAATACTTTGCAAATGTATTTATTTCCTGAATGCTATGAATTGAGAAGTGGTCAGTAGGTTTAGCTAATTTCACTTCATCTAAAATTCAAAGGAAGAATACGTTGACGTTATGAGGCACACAGGGCTTTAAACAGCAAATTCCAGAATAATGTCATTTTTCCCTGAAACTAAAATAAAGTGGACTCCAGTAACCATGACAACACCAGCAAAGCTCTTCACTGAGCCTGCGACAACTCTGACTCAATGCCACGTCGAGACTAACTTGGAGTCCCTTCAGGCCCGCCTGTGGGAATGGCCATCTGTTTCCAGGCAGCAGATACTTATGCAAACTTTTAGTGGACAGATTTTTAATTCTACTTACCAGATTTTTATTTCTATTTTCCAAGATAATTGTCTTCTTTCCCCTCCTTAAGTTTCTTGACTCATATTGGAGAGGTTCCACAGGCTCTTTTCCCAAGTGTAAGCCTTTACTGTGAATTTCAGCAGGCATTTTCAATCCAGTGATTCTGTCCTCACTTGACACCTACACATGCATGAAATGAAAAATGAAAACCTTTCAATAAGTATCATTAGATAGCAATCAGGAGCAGGAGCCCTGTCCTCCCTTTAATCCTCTGCTTGCACTGCTCCAACCCCACTTCTCCCACATCGTCACCATCCATTGCTGTCTGAAGACGCTGAGGTTAATTGTATCGACCTTTGCAACATCCCAGTTTGATGAACTAACTGGTACAAGGCGGGCGGGGATGCCCTTACAAACTGAACCTTCAACACAAACTGTCAGATTATTCTAATTATTTTGGGTCAAGCTATGTTTGTGACTATGCCTGTAATAGTTGGAATTAAAAAAAAGAAGAATTTAGTTGTTGTGGTTCAGATAGGAACCAATGGCATAAATAGAACTAAGAATGATATTCTGTGGAAGGAGTTTGAGGAACTGGGTTGTATATTAATAAACAAAACTTCAAAAGTATTACTCTCTGGATTATTACCTGAGCGAGGGGAAAATTAGCACAGGGTCAAACAGTGGTGTGAGTAGAATTGACACAGGGCACTTGCACTGGGGAGGGAAGGAATGGACGGCATTTTAACTGGGTTGGGACCAGCATACTGCTGCCATGTTTAAATAAGGCTGTGGATAGATAGCGCGTTAAACTGAAAGGGCTTTAGGGAGGGTAGTGGTCAGATGAAAGAAAATTTAGGAATCTAAAGAGAAAAGCAGAGGCAATAGAGCAGTGTAACGATTTGGGTGGGGACAAGCAGACGGGGACAGGAAGGGGCAGAAGATTTAACAGTAAGGCCCATGTGAAGAGTAGTGGCAAAGATTAAATAAAATAAATTTAAAGGCTGTTTACCTGAATGACAGAAGTAATCGTAATAAGATGGACAAATTAGCAGCACAAGTAAATGTCTTGTTATGCTCCAAGTGTGGCATAAGCGGCTTCCTTGTGGTGCACTTGACAAAGGAAGGTTCAGATGTGGAGATAACTTCAACACGTTTATTAAACTATATACACTTCTATTACTCGGGTTCGACACTACTGCTAATCCTACTATAGCTACCCAGACTGAATAACCAGCCTGCTACAATCCACGTGGTGGGAGTGATATTGAATCAACCCTGTGCCTCTACTCACTGACTGTCTCCACTGGCAAGAGGCAGATCATGTGTGCTGTGTCCTTTATATATAGGTTGGTGTAATGCCCTCCAGTGGTCGTGTCACCTCTGTGTGTATCGTGAATGCCCATTGGTCGTGACCTATCTAACTGACCTATTGGTTGAGTGTGTGTGTGTGATGTCTCTGGTGCTCCCTCTAGTGTCTAGCTAGTCTACATGTATTTACATTAACCCCTTGTATATTTACGGTGATGCACATCACCACAGTAAAGTTAAGTGGTCCAGATCTAATCGCCATTACAAGAGAAATGGGGTATGATTGTAGGTCATGGGTCAGGACCCCACTGTTGGGTTTAATTGGGGTCATGAGCCAAGACTGTGTGGGAAATGGACGCCCAGCATTGATTTTTCGCAGATTGGTCAATTAGTGACCAGAGGGCAGGCTCACCAACCAATTAAAAACAGCGCGCAGGCTCTCGAAGCAGGAGGGCCAATAGGAGACCCTTCGCAGTTTGGAAGGAGCAGCAGACTGAAGTTTAGGTAGGAGAGAGCGAGAAAGAGCACCTCCATCTTGAGGCACCCCCTGTCATAATATCCACTCATGTATATAATGAGATGCAGACAGGCAGTGATTGACACACAGGATGACCAATGAACACACAACACAGAAAAACCAATCACCAGACAGGACACCACCACTATAAAGCCCACAGGGCATTAAGACTCCTGCTCTCTCGGGACCCAGATACTGAGACAGTCAGAGTGCACAAGTTAGTGAGCACTACTGCCATGTGGTAGCTAGTACGTCTGGTCGAGCCAGTAAGAGGTCATCAGTAGGATTAGTAGAGTGTTAACCCACAGCTAAACATGTACAGCCGTTCATAGTTTAAATAAAACCGTGTTGGATCATCTCCTGTGTCAGACGTCTGTTTCTAGCTTCCCTGCATCCAGTTGCAGTCAACGTCAAACCAACCTGCCTAACACATTTTCAAAGTTTTTTAACTTTTAAATAAAAAATGGACCCAGCAACCATTGTGTAGCGAGAACCGACCTGACCACCATCTTACCTCTGGAAAAGTGACCTGGGAGCAGGATGATGCCAGTACACAGCCAGGCCAACCGGTGGTTCAAATGTTCACACCCGCCCAACCAACTTCATATAGGTGTGAAATTTCAATCCATGGTTACAAGGTAACCAGGGTTATTGCTAGTTAATATTGCTTATTGAAATTAAAAATGAGAAGCTCTTATGAGCGAGTGAAGAGGAAAGCGGATGAACAAGAGGCGTGGAGAAATGATCAGGGGACCTAGAACATAGAACATTACAGCGCAGTACGGGACCTTCGGCCCTCGATGTTGCGCCGACCTGTGAAACCATCTGAAGCCTATCTGACCTACACTATTCCATTTTCATCCATATGTCTATCCAGTGACCACTTAAATGCCCTTAAAGTTGGCGAGTCTACTACTGTTGCAGGCAGGGCGTTCCACACCCCTACTACTCTCTGAGTAAAGAAACTGCCTCTGACATCTGTCTTATATCTACCACCCCTCAATTTAAAGCTATGTCCCCTCGTGTTGGTCATCACCATCTGAGGAAAAAGACTCTCACTGTCCACCCTATCTAACCCTCTGACTATCTTATATGTCTCTATTAAGTCACCTCTCAGCCTTCTCCTCTCTAACGAAAACAACCTCAAGTCCCTGAGCCTTTCCTCGTAAGACCGTCCCTCCATACCAGGCAACATCCTAGTAAATCTCCTCTGAACCCTTTCCAATGCTTCCACATCCTTCCTATTATGTAGTGACCAGAACTGCACGCAGTACTCCAGGTGCGGCCGCACCAGAGTTTTGTACAGCTGCAGCATGACCTCATGGCTCCGAAACTCAATCCCCCTACTGATAAAGGCTAGCACACCATATGCCTTCTTAACAGCCCTATTAACCTGGGTGGCAACTTTCAGGGATTTATGTCCCTGGATGCCGAGATCTCTCTGTTCATCTACACCACCAAGAATCTTGCCATTAGCCCAGTACTCTGCATTCCTGTTACTCCTTCCAAAGTGAACCACCTCACACTTTTCCGCATTAAACTCCATCTGCCACCTCTCAGCCCAACTCTGCAGCTTATCTATGTCCCTCTGTAACCTATAACATCCTTCAGCACTATCCACAACTCCACCGACCTTCGTGTCATCTGCAAATTTACTAACCCATCCTTCTACACCCTCTTCCAGGTCATTTATAAAAATGACAAACAGCAGTGGCCCCAAAACAGATCCTTGCGGTACACCACTAGTAACTGAACTCCAGGATGAACATTTGCCATCAACCACCACCCTCTGTCTTCTTTCAGCTAGCCAATTACTGATCCAAACCGCTAAATCACCTTCAATCCCATACTTCCGTATTTTCTGCAATAGCCTACCGTGGGGAACCTTATCAAACGCCTCACTGAAATCCATATACACCAAATCAACCGCTTTACCCTCATCCACCTGTTTGGTCACCTTCTCAAAAAACTCAATAAGGTTTGTGAGGCATGACCTACCCTTCACAAAACCGTGTTGAGTATCGCTAATCAACTTGTTCTTTTCAAGATGATTATAAACCCTATCTCTTATAATCTTTTCCAACATTTTACCCACAACGGAAGTAAGGCTCACAGGTCTATAATTACCAGGGTTGTCTCTACTCCCCTTCTTGAGCAAGGGGACAACATTTGCTATCCTCCAGTCTTCCGGCACTATTCCTGTCGACAAAGACGACATAAAGATCAAGGACAAAGGCTCTGCAATCTCCTCCCTGGCTTCCCAGAGAATCCTAGGATAAATCCCATCTGGCCCAGGGGACTTATCTATTTTTACACTTTCCAAAATTGCTAACACCTCCTCCTTGTGAACCTCAATCCCATCTAGCCTGGTCGACTGTACCTGAGTCTTCTCCTCGACAACATTGTCTTTCTCCAGTGTAAACACTGATGAAAAATATCCATTTAACGCTTCCCCTATCTCCTCTGATTCCACACACAACTTTCCACTACAATCCTTGATTGGCCCTAATCTTACTCTAGTCATTCTTTTGTTCCTGATATACCTATAGAAAGCCTTAGGGTTTTCCTTGATCCTATCCGCCAACTACTTTTCGTGTCCTCTCCTCGCTCTTCTTAACTCTCTCTTTAGGTCCTTCCTGGCTAACTTGTAACTCTCAAGTGCCCTAACTGAGCCTTCATGTCTCATCATAACATAAGCCTTCTTCGTCCTCTTGGCAAGTGCTTCAACTTCCTTAGTAAACCACGGTTCCCTTGCTCGACAACTTCCTCCCTGCCTGACAGGTACATACTTATCAAGGACACGCAGTAGCTGTTCCTTGAAAAAGCTCCACATTTCGATTGTACCCATCCCCTGCAGTTTCCTTCCCCATCCTATACATCCTAAATCTTGCCGAATAGTATCATAATTGCCTTTCCCCCAGCTATAATTCTTGCCTTGCGGTATATACCTATCCCTGCCCATCGCTAAAGTAAACATAACCGAATTGTGATCACTATCACCAAAGTGCTCACCTACATCTAAATCTAACACCTGGCCGGGTTCATTACCCAGTACCAAATCCAATGTGGCATCGCCCCTTGTTGGCCTGTCTACATACTGTGTCAGAAAACCCTCCTGCACACACTGCACAAAAACTGACCCATCTATAGTACTCGAACTATAGTATTTCCAGTCAATATTTGGAAAGTTAAAGTCCCCCATAACAACTACCCTGTTACTCTCGCTCCTGTCGAGAATCATCTTTGCTATCCTTTCCTCTACATCTCTGGAACTATTCGGAGGTCTATAGACAACTCCCAACAGGGTGACCTCTCCTCTCCTGTTCCTAACCTCGGCCCATACTACCTCAGTAGACGAGTCCTCAAACGTCCTTTCTGCCACCGTAATACTTTCCTTGATTAACAATGCCACACTCCCCCCTCTTTTACCATTTTTTCTGTTCTTACAGAAACATCTAAATCCTGGAACCTGCAACAACCATTCCTGTCCCTGCTCTACCCATGTCTCCGAAATCGCCACAACATCGAGATCCCAGGTACCGACTCATGCTGCAAGCTCACCCACCTTATTCCGGATGCTCCTGGCATTGAAGTAGACACACTTCAAACCAGCATCTTGCTTGCCGGTGCCCTCTTCCGAACTTCTAACCCTATCCCTGACCTCACTACTCTCAACATCCTGTACACTGGGACTACAATTTAGGTTCCCATCCCCCTGCTGAATTAGTTTAAACCCCCCCCCCCGAAGAGCACTAGCAAATCTCCCCCCCAGGATATTAGTACCCCTCTGGTTCAGGTGAAGACCATCCTGTTTGTAGAGGTCCCACCTACCCCAGAATGACCTGCCCTTAGACAGACCACTACTGTATTGCATAAAAAAGATTTAATTAGACATTCCAGTGTAAAAGATCCTCTGGAAAAAGTGATCATAATATCATTGACTTCCATATTAAATTTGAGATGGACATACTCCAGTCCAACACAAGAATCTTAAAACTAAGTAAAGCTGATTCATAGATATGGGGACGAGCTAGCTAAGGCTGATAGGGTAAATATACTAAAAGTCATGGCAGTAAATAAACTGTGGGAAACATTTAAAGAAACAATTCAAAATGCCGAACAAAAATACATTCCATTAAAAAGCAAAGGTTAAGTAAGTTAAGCATAGTATTGAGTGGCACAGTGGTTAGCACTGCTGCCTCAGAGATCCAGAGACTTGGTTTGATTCCAGCCTTGAGTGACTGTCTGTTTGGTGTCTGCACGTTCTCCCCGTGTGGACAAGGGTTGCTTCCGGGTGCTCTGGTTTCCTCCCACAGTACAAAGATGTGCTGGTTTGGTGTGTTGGCCATGATCAATGGGTAGTGTTACGGGAATAGAATGGCAAAGTGGGCCTAGGCAGATCAGTGCAAACTCAATGGTCTGAAAGACTCCCTTCTGCACTGTAGGGATTTAATGGATTTGATGAAGTATTAAATTAAAAGAAGAGGGTAATACGTTTGTGAAGAATTGTAGTCAACCTAAGCTTGCTTGTGCCTTCAATTTTTCCCATGTCACATGGTGTCAGCACAATGCTGGTCAATCACCCTCCATGTCACCAATAATGTTTTGCATTTGACAGGTGATTTTATAGCTAGATCCCTTCCTGGGACTAACCTTCCCCATTTATCCAGGCTGAGGACCGCAGACCTGCCCGAGTGGATGGCTAACGTATCCTGGCGTGGGACTTCAACCCACAATCTTCTAGTTCAGAGGCACTGTGCCACTCACTAGCAACCTGGATATCGGGAGGATTTTAGAAAGCAGCAAAAGGTGATCAAGTTGATAAAAAGAGAAAACATAGAATATAAGTATAAATTAGCCAGAATATGAAAATTGTAAGAACCTCTACAAGAAACAAAGTGGAGATTGGCTAAAATAGAGGATTGATCCCTTAGCGGCAGAAGCCAATTAAATTGTCATGGGTGTGGTAATCACCACTGTTGTATATATTAGGAGATGTGTGGTAAGACCCTGTACTAAAAGTAGTCCCTGCCTGCTGGCTCCGCCCAGTAGGCGGAGTATAAATATGTGTGCTCCCCATACAACCGCCATTTCGCAGCTGCTGTAGGAGGCCACACATCTTAGTGTAGTAAAGCCTTAGTTGTATTAAACTCTCGTCTTTGTGCAATTGAGCGTGCATCAATTTATTACTCTAAGATTTTCAGAAGATGGACCTCCGCATCAAGCCGGATCGCCTGTAGCTGGATCCGCAATCAAGCAACGCCAAAAAGGACTTTCAACATTGGCTAGCTTGTTTCGAAACTTATATCCGGTCTGCACCAGACCCAAGTCCAGAAGCTCAGAAGATTCAGATACTCTTCTCGTGCCGAACTACGATGAAGCCATGGCGCTACTGAAAGAGAATTACGCTCTTTGCCAGACACGTACTCTCTACTCGTCGACAACTCACTGGTGAGTCCGTAGAAGATTTCTGGCGTGCTTTAATTCTCCTGGTCAGAGACTGTGACTTCGAGCCATCACGGCCACGGAACATTCGAACTTCCTCATGCGGGATGCTTTCGTTACGGGGATAGGGTCAGATGACATGTGCCAGCGACTTTTAGAGGGAGCCACACTCGACCTCGCAGAAATCCAAAATCTGGTGCTATCGATGATGGTCGCCTCGCGCAATCTTCAGACCTACACCCCCAGCCCCGCGGCCCACCCCTCCTACGCATCGTGGACTCCACAGTCGGCCGCCTCCATCTGGGACCCCACTCAGCCAACCCAAGCCTATGCCACCCGTCAGCCAGCCAACCCCGGTGGCTCCCGATGTTACTTCTGTGGGCAACAGAAACACCCCCGCCAACGCTGCCCGGCTCGCAGTGCCCTTTGCAAGGCCTGCGGCAAAAAGGGGCACTTCACTGCGATGTGCCAGGCCCGCACAGTCGCCGCTATCGGCCCGACCCCCCTCGCGTACGGACAGTGGGCGCCGCCATCTTCCCCTCCTCGGACCACGCGCAGCCAGTGGGCACTGCCATCTTCCCCTCCTCGGACCACGTGCGGCCCATGGGCGCCGCCATCTTTGTCAACCCCCGGCACGTGCGGCCATGGGCGCCGCCATCTTGTCCACTCCAAGCTCATCAGGCGCCGCCATCTTGTCTCCCCCACGGTACATGGGCACTGCAATCGTTCCAGGACCCATTGCCCCAGGCACCCCATCGTTCGACACCAGCGATGACCAGCCGTGACTCGCCTCGGTCACGATTGTCCAGTCTCACCCGCGTGAAGATCGATGGGCACGAGACCTCTTGTCTGCAGGAGCATCGAAAGCTTCATCCATCCAGATACGGTAAGGCGCTGCTCCCTCGCGGTGCACCCCACCAATCAGAGAATCTCCCTGGCCTCCAGGTCCCACTCCGTAGCGATCCGGGCATACTGCGCGGTCACACTCACGGTCCGGGGCATAGAATTCCGCAGCTTCCGCCTCTACGTCCTCCCCAACCTCTGCGCTGCCCTGCTCCTCGGCCTGGACTTCCAGTGTAACCTCTAGAGCCTAGCACTGAAATTCGGTGGGCCCCTACCACCCCTTACTGTGTGCGGCATCGCGACCCTAAAGGTCGACCCACCTTCCCTATTCACAAACTTAACCCCGGATTGCAAACCCGTCGCCACCAGGAGCAGACAGTACAGCACCGAGGACAGGACCTCATCAGGTCCGAGGTCCAGCGGCTGCTTCGGGAAGGCATCATCGAGGCCAGAAACAGCCCCTGGAGAGCCCAAGTGGTTGTGGTGAAATGTGGGGAGAAACACAGAATGGTCGTGGACTACAGCCAGACCATCAATCGGTATACGCAGCTCGACTCGTACCCCCTCCCACGCATATCTGATATGGTCAATCAGATTGCACAGTACCGGGTCTTCTCAACTGTGGACCTGAAATCCGCCTACCACCAGTTCCCCATCCGTAAGGCAGAACGCCCATACACTGCCTTCGAGGCAGATGGCCGCCTCTACCACTTTCTCAGGGTTCCCTTTGGCGTCACCAATGGGGTCTCGGTCTTCCAAAGGGAGATGGACCGAATGGTCGACCGGTACGGACTGCGGGCCACTTTCCCGGACCTAGATAATGTCACCATCTGCGGCCATGATCAGCAGGACCATGATGCCAACCTAGCCAAATTTCTCCACACCGCCTCTCTCCTAAACCTCACCTATAACAAGGCGAAGTGTGTATTTGGCACGAACCAATTAGCCATCCTCGGCTATGTGGTCCAGAACGGAGTTCTGGGGCCCGAGCCCGACCGCATGCGCCCCCTCATGGAACTCCCCCTCCCACTGCTTCAAGGCCCTCAAACGCTGCCTGGGGTTCTTTTCATACTACACCCAGTGGGTCCCAAACTATGCAGTGGGTCCCTTTTTCCCCTGTTGGCTGAGGCTTAACAGGCCTTCAACCGTATTAGAGCCGACATCGCCAAGGCCGCGATGCACAGAATCGATGAGACGTTGCCCTTTCAAGTGGAGAGCGACGCATCAGACATCGCACTAGCCGCCACGGTCAATCAGGCAGGCAGGCCCGTGGTATTCTTTTCCCGCACCCTCCATGCCTCCGAAATTCGGCACTCCTCTGTCGAAAAAGAGGCCCAAGCCATTGTTGAAGCTGTGTGGCATTGGAGGCATTACCTGGCCGGCAGGAGATTCACTCTCCTCACTGACCAACGGTCAGTAGCCTTTATGTTTAACACACAACGGGGCAAGATCAAGAACGATAAAATCTTGAGGTGGAGGATCGAGCTCTCCACCTACAACTACAAGATGTTGTATCACCCTGGTAAGTTGTATCACCATGCGGCCCGCGTAAGGGAAATGCCCACAGTAGCCCCTGCAGAAGGGCATCGAGTGTACCACAGGTATGGGTAGTGACAGCCAATGATACACCTGGCAACAGGAATGGGCGCCAGGGCCAGAAGCCCCCATGGTGCCGGGCATGATGGCACCAGGGTACAGTGGGCAGGGTACCGGGGAAACGGCCAGGGGCGGTAGTGGGGTAGGGGAAGTAGGGGGGAGGGGACAGTAAATGTGGCCGCAGGATAGAGGGGATGCAACCATGAGATGCGCATCATGCACGATGCGCCCGATACCCGGGCAGTGTGCACGATGACTTCATCCTGGCATACTCGACGGTTCCTGACCTCTTCAAGGCGCCACGCCAGCTGAGGGGTTGGCTCCTGGGCAACAGTGGTTATCCATTGCTGCCATGGCTGATGACACCCTTCCAGAGGCCACAGACCGACACAGAGACCCGCTCCAACAATGCTCATGCTGCAAACAGGGGCGTGATCGAGCGGTACTTTGGCATCCTGAAGATGCAGTTCAGGTGCCTGAATTGTTATGGAGGGGCCTCCAGTAGAGCACGAGGAGGGTCTCCCAAATCGCCTGTTCCGTCCTCCACCACATCTTGCAGCAGAGAGGCGACGTGCTGGAGGAGGGGCATGGATGCCAGTCCTCTTCCCATGAGGAGGACACAGGGAAGAGCGAGGATAGGGAGGACATGGGGCCTGGGCAAGCATGGGAGGCCGCAAAACGTGTACGCCTAGGCCGGGGCACAGGGTCACTCTAATCACCTCATGGTTCACCGACTAGGGGGCCTGGCCAGAGGCATGAAGATTTCATCCCACCCCCACAGCACCACACCACCCCCGCCTCTGTGTCGGCCACCCCCTTCCATGAACACCCTCCCTGCGCAAACTCCCCCCCCCCCCCCCCCCCCCCACCCCCCCCCCCCCCCCCACCCCCACTCAACCTTGCAACTCCCTCCGTGATTCCTAACTGCCTCACGAGGTTGTGCAGTCCCTGGGCTGGCAGTAACAGTTGGTCTGGTCCATGGGATGGAGAATGGATGATGTTGGCACCTCGCTCTGAGATGATCTCTGATGCTCCTCATCGTTCAACAACATCTGACTCCTGCCCATGATAGCACTTTCCACAATCCAACAGGGTGATCCCTGTATGCAAGCTGGCCTTTCCATCATGCAGTCCATCGGATCCTTGGTGGGCTGGGGAAGGGGGGAGAAACTGGAGCAGTGAGTGCTGGCTGAACTGGGGTCTCTGGGCAAAACCCACCCCCAATGCCCCCTCTGCGGCCTTCCCAGACCAGACCAGCCCATGCCATCCCTCACACACTTCTGACAGAGCAGCGAGGCAAGTTGTGACATTGTGCAGAGGTGTTTAGTCGAAACAAGTGAATATATATATACAGCTTTGTGCCCTAGCCCCTATATCTATACTGTGCCCTGCACCCATGCCAGGCCCTAATGCTATGCCTAGGTGGATCCCCAGGCGGCATATCAGGAGTGGAAGCGGCCTGCTGCCGTTCTCGGCCTGTGACCTGGGTCCCATTATCCGGTTGTCTTCTTGGGTGGCCGGGTTTTTGTATGGGTATCCCAAATGGCGCGGTGGTGCACTGTTCTGCCCGCTGCCCACCAGGTGCGCCAGGGAGCGGGGGGAGATTGACGCGCTGTGCTGTTCCTGCACATCTCCTGTGGAAGTAACCAACATAGAAAGAAATTGAAAACCGCTTATTGTCACAAGTAGGCTTCAAATGAAGTTACTGTGAAAAGCCCCTAGTCACCACATTCTGGCGCCTGTTCGGGAAGGCTGGTACGGGAATTGGGCCGTGCTGCTGGCCTGCCTTGCTCTGCTTTCAAAGCCAGCGATTTAGCCATGTGCTAAACCAGCCCCACATGGGCCCCATCATCTCCTCCCTCAAATTGCCCACTGGCCCCCGGGCTACTCCATGGGATAGGGGTGTGAGCAGAGCTAACCCCTGAGGCTCCCCCACCACCTGATGTTGCCAGCACTGGAGGCCCATGCCCGCCCCAGGTCTTGAAGCTCGCGGCCATGAAGCACAAGGAGTGGACTACCTCCCTCTGGGACTGTGCCACATCATGCTGCGACTTCTGGGTCTGTGCCACTTCAGCCAGTGACTGTGCCACCTCCCTCTGGGTTTGTGCCACGTCAGCCAGTGCCCGGGTTTGCTGTTTAATGTTTGGATTGTAAGGGTTTGGAGGGGTGAAAAGTTTATGTGGGGATGGATGTTCCCATCCCCCATCCTGTTTTATGGGAGTGTTTGGGTTTAACATTTGTTTGTTTGCTTTTGGAGATGGCTGCCTGGAGTTCAGGAGAAGTCCTTGTTTGGGTGGGGGAGGGTAAGGTCCTTGAGCTGAGGAGTTGGGAGGGGAGGGGTGGGGCGGTCTTTGGGAGGTGCCTTTGGGCAGGGGCTGCTGCGCTAGCAGGAGATTCTGGTGAACGGAAGTGAGGTGGTGGGGGGTAATGCCGAGAGAGGTGGCCAGGGGAGGGGTGGTGAGGGGAGAAGGGGGGCAGCGGGGGAACGTTGTTGCGATATGGCAGAGATTACATTGTCAGGGGTGGAGAAAGGGACCATCTGGGATGGGTTAGGTATAGGTATTAAGGGAGCGGGAGTTAAGTAGGGAAAATGACAGACGGTAGAGGGGATTGAAGGCGCAAGCCTCCGGTATGTTTGGTAACGTGGAACGTCCAGGGACTGAATGGGCCGGTTACAAGGTCGCGGGTGTTCATGCACCTCAGGAGCTTGAAAGCAGGGGTGGTCTTTCTGCAGGAGACACACCTCCATGTGAAGGACCAGATTAGGTTAAGGAAGGGGTGGGTCGGGCAGGTTTTTCACTCTGGGTTGGATTTGAAATCAAGGGGACTGGCGATTTTAATGAGCAAATAAATGGGGTTTGTGAGTGCAGAGGAGGTGAGGGACCCGGGTGGGAGGTATGTGATTGTGAGTGGGGTATTGGAAGGGGCACCGGTGGGCTTGGTAAATGTGTATGACCCAAATTGGGATGATGTGGGTTTTATGAGGGGGTTGCTGGCAGCGATCCCGGATTAAGTCACGCAGCAGTTGATCATGGGAGATTTTAACTGTGTCCTCTAGCCAAGGGTGGCAAAGGTCGAGCCCCAGGTCGATGGCTAGGGTACGAATGGCAAGGGAGGATTTATGGAGAGGATTGGTATGGTGGATCCATGGCACGTTCAGAACCCAGGAGGAAGGGAGTATTCCTTCTTTTTACACATCCATAATATGTTTCGAGGATTGATTACTTTGTAGTGAGTTGGGAGATTTTGGTTGGGGTGGTGGGGGCAGAGTATTCAGGGATAGTTATTTCGGACCATGCCCCCCACTGGCTGGAGATTCGGTTTAGATCGGGATGTGGGCAGAGGCCGGTATGGAGGTTTGACTCGGGATTGTTGGTGGATGGAGGTTTTTGTGATAAGGTGGGGGTGGCAATTAAGGAATATGTGGAGTTGAATCAGAATGGGGAGGTGTTGGCGGGCATTTCTTGGAAAGCACTGAATGCGGTCGTCCAGGAGAAATTATTTTGTTTAAGGCTAGTGTGGATAGGGAAAGGAGGGAGGAACATGACTGTCTAATGAGTGAGATATGGAGGTGGACAGGGAATATTCGAATATGCCCACTGTGGAGCGATTGGCGAGAAGGAAAAAGTTTGCAGTTTGACAGGCTGACAACGGGGAGGGCGGCAGGGAAACTGCGTAGGGCAAGAGGGGTGCAATATGAAATTGTGAGAAGGCGAGCCGCATGCTGCGCACCAGCTGCAGAGGCAGGCTGCGTCCAGGGAAATATGGACGATACGGACTGGGGCTGGGGATGTGGTGTCGGAGCCAGGGAATATAAACAAGGCATTTAGGGAGAACCGGGGGGGGGGGGGGGGGGGGGGGGGGGGGGGTCCTGTGTCGATGGGCTGAGTAAATTGGCACTATAATTTCTGGAGTTTTTAATAATCTTTATTGTCACAAGTTAACACTGCAAAATTATAACATTGCAAAGAAGTTACCGTGAAAAGGCCCCTAGTTGCCACATTCCGGCGTCTGTTCGGCTGTACTTGGAAGAATGAAAGGCGATTTCATTAAAACCTGCAAGCTTCTGAATGTGATTTACAGAGTAAACACTGAGGGTGCAATCTACCCGAATGGGGACAGAGTCCCATAGCTTACAAGATTAACCGGATGCTTGCCAGGAGTTAGTGCCACAAATCAGCCCTCTATCTAACGCCCGTCCAGGTAGATCGGGGGCTCAGCGGAGAACTCCCCGATTTAGCCCCATTTTCTGCATTGAACTCCTCAGTAGAGCGAGAGTTTGGGACGCCGTTTTTAAATAACAGCTCAATCTCTCGAGCACCCAGCACAACCCCCGAAACCAACTCCCCCAAGCGCCAACTCACTATCAGAGTCACCAAGCCCCCCCACACCCTCACACCTGTGTAGGGCAAACCCCTGGCCCGATAACTGCCATGCAAAAGATGCCAGCCTGACACTCTGGCAGTGCACCTGCCAGCTGGCTGTGCCACCGTTGCACCTTGGCAGTGCCAGGCTGGAACCCAGATGGAAGTGCCAGGGTGCCAGTCTGGCACTGCCAGGATCTCTGGGGAACACCAGTAGTGCCACGGTACCACCTAGCCTGAAGTGTATGCACCTGTTCTGTCTGGTCCCTGTTTCTGGAGACTAGTGCTGAACAGCGCTCAGCCGAGGTCTCCAGGAAGAGAAAGTTAGACGCCACGCCTTGGTTAGATCTCAGAAACGCATTTAAGTGCGAGACTAGCTCTCTCACTCTAACATGCAGATTTGCCAGAAAGTGATCCCGCCCACAATGGGTGGGATTCACATCATCACGTCTCACGAGATCAAGTTAGATCTCGCGAGGTGTGACGAGCAGGATAGATCCCGGAAGTGGGATCTCCCAGCATCTACTAGTCGGAGTGCGCTGCGTTGCTTTTTGGGAGCAACGTGACTGCTAGTTTATGCCCTGAGAGACTGTTTCCGCTGGCTGGGGAATCTAGAGAACGGGAGTTCAGTCTCAATATATAGGGATGATCATTTAGGATTGAGATGAATAAATATTTCTTCACGCAGAGTGTTATGAATCTTTGGAAATCTCTACCCCAGAGAGTTTCCACTGGAAAGGAGCAGACAGGCACCAAAGCAACACCTCCAGAGGGGTATTTGGGCACTCCTGTCGTGGCGCAAGGTGAGTTAAACACCAAATCCCAGAAACTTAACCTCTTTCCCAGATTCCTGAATGATTTTGTTGTGGATTTACCAATGCTGGTTGATTGTTACACATAGAGAGGCAAGAAGTGGAAAAAAAGTACATTTGGAAATAAAGAGTAAACACCCTTCTCTGTTTTCATGTTTTTTACGCTGAAATTTAGTTTTCATTCTCTTGTCTTGTCTATTTTCTTCTTGTAGGTACCAGTTAACGGGCAGTCAAGCACTGGTGATGGAGAGCAAGTTTCAAATTCTCTGCAGAAGTATTTAGTAGCTGCTGTCGTCCTGCTGGTTATAGTACTGTTAGTGTGCATTGCAGCAATCTTTGGAATAGCTCTCATCTACCTTAAACTCAATCAGGTATTTGTCACTTGATGCAACTAATAAGATAAAATAAAGTTTGCGTATCTGTTCTATAGAGGTAAGAAGAAGTAACGGAAGCACAGGTAGGTCATTCAGTTTCACGGACCTGTCCTGCCATTTAACTGCTTCAGAGCTGACCCAGCTCATCTACTTATCCCTCAGTCCCCTTACCTAACAAACCTGTCAACCTCTGTTTCAAAAGTTCCAATGAACCCAGGGTGCGTGGCCCTTTGTGGGAGAAAGTTCTAGATTTCCACTATCCTTTGTGTGAAAAAGTGCTCCTAATTTTATTTCTTGTTCATGGCATATGGACTTAAACAAGTGTAAACGCCCCTCAACATGTGAATTTGCACAAATTCCGATTTGACTTTGCACCGTTAATCTGACAATGATATATTCATAGAGGCTGTTTAGCACAGGGCTAAATCGCTGGCTTTGAAAGCAGACCAAGTAGGCCAGCAGCACGGTTCGATTCCCGTAACAGCCTCCCCGAACAGGTGCCGGAATGTGGCGACTAGGGGCTTTACACAGTAACTTCATTTGAAGCCTACTCGTGACAATAAGCGATTTTCATTTCATATCCGATTGAGTTTTTAATCTTTTAGGCTAGGATTTTCTCCCCCACCCCTTCTCACTGATGGGTTCCTCAAGGCAGACGTGGAGAGCCATTGGCTGCCGGCAGTATCTTCCAGTCATGCTAAGGTCTATGGGCATTTGTGTGGGTTCGCCCGCCCTGCCACTGCGGAATCCGGAGCGACCCGACTTCGGCTGGACCAGGATATCCCGCAGGCGGGCGGGGCATACAAATACCTCCCTGAAACTTGGCCCTGAAATTCTACTCCTATTAAAACATTAGTGAAATCCCCAAGGAAAGGATGGCACCCAATTACAACAACTGCCCCTTATACATAAATGAAGGGACTTCGCCTTCCTAGATGTGCATGAGGACCTAGATTATCAGTGATAATCAGTGGATTATGAAGTCCGATAAAACATCCCAGCCTCACCCAGAATGCATGTTGACCCCCAATAACGAGGTACAGGCCTTGAAAGTGGCCTGGAATATTCGAACATTTTTCTCTATAAAAGTAACATTTCCAGTTTGGCTGTTTACCACAGGGTTGTGTGGGTAAAAGCGGTTGTGGCTGAGAGGTGGGGGAAGGCTGACAGGATTGGGAGGGGAAGGCAACCATCTCCAGTCCCTGACGGGCAGGAGGGTAGCAACATTTCTACTGACATGGGCATCGGAGCAGGGTCATTGTGGCACTGCTACCTGCTGATCTATGCAAATGAGGAGCTGCCCTACTGACCCCAGAAACTTTGCCAGAGATTAGTGTCGGAGGGCATCAGTAAACAGCTGCCTGCATCACTACATGTGGAATGGCAGGGCCCCGACGTTTACTCAATATGGAGGATGTCCCATCTGATGATGTTTGTACAGTTTGTTCAACTTTTAGTCCCTCCACTGTACCAGTATCTATGGGGGTCATTTTTGTCTTCATTACCTATATGGTGTCCTGATAAATCAAATCATCTGCCCATCGTAATACTCATTTGATTTTTCATTCCATTGATTTAACAGGGATGCAATTTGAAGAAGGTCTATAAGGTGCAAATGATCCCTTCTAGTGGATTAAAGATGAAAATGCAATTCACTTCAAAAGGTTCTTCAAAAGGTGCATCAACAGTGCATATCGCCATTTCAAAAATATTACTAAACAAGAGCAATTGAAAACAAATAAAAATATTCAAGAACTCTCTGGGCAAATTCTGCTGGTAATGTTGCATTGAGACTGGGATTACCATAGGTTCAATCCTGAGCTAATCTCTGTTGTAAAGGTATTAGAATTTGTTTGAGTGGGTGACAGGATCTTTGAGTGCAGCTATGATAGGCTGGTTTTCCGCCAAGGCTGAGAGCCCAGAAATCTATTCGCTTGTTGAAGCACCTGAGCCTCGGGGAAACATTGCTTTATTGACAGCTCTGGCTATCTGATCTCTTCTGTCAATTATGCAATGTTTACTTATACAAGATAAAGAAGTTGCAAGTGCTTGCAGTTTCTGCTACTTATAATAATCTTTATTAGAGTCACAGGAAGGCTTACATTAACACAGCAATTAAGTTACTGTGAAAATCCCTAACCGCCAAACTCCGGTGCCTGCTCGGGTGCACTGAGGGAGAATTCAGAATGTCCAATTCACCTAACAAGCATGTCTTTCGGGAATGTAGGAGGAAACCGGAGCACCCGGAGAAAACCCACGCAGATATGGAGGGGACGTGCAGACTCCACACAGCCAGTGATCCAACCCGGGAATCGGACTCGGGTCCCTGGTGCTGTGAAGCAACAGTGCTAACCACTGTGCTACCATGTCGCACATTTGATACTTTAAAGGATGATATTGACATTGCACTATAAAGGAGTGTTTTGTTAACAGGGAAAGTTATCAGCGAATGACTTTTTAAATCTTTTTTCAAATGTCCAACTGTCACTATAGGTTTGATTGGTTCTAGACAGTGTATAGTGGGTGAATGGGCATGGGAGTGACATAGTTTGGCATGGGGGCCAGAGGGGCTATTTTGGAGGGCATAGATGAGTGGGAATGATGTGACATGTAGGGCCTATCTGTCTTTATTTTAATTGGGACAAAGTTCCACAGCAACAACGTAGGTCTTTTAACAGTCCGCCTTGGCAACCAGCAGCCCCTCTGGTTGCTTCGGAACTTTTCCCTGGTTGACTGGTTCAATTGCAGTCCCCATTCACACCCACCCCTTCCCCCACTCCATGAAAATCCAATTCTTGCAAGCATTTTGTCCCGAGGCTGGTGGGCCGAGCTAAGAATTTTTCCGACACCCGCTACCTGCCTGGATGATAAAAAGCCAGTCTGATATTTCCTGCAATCAGCACTCACTGCTGAGGTTCTCAATGAAGACAACTTGCCAGATAGTTCTAGAAGTCCCTTGATCTAAAAATAAATCAGGAAGGCCTGACTGAGAAAGAAGAGAACAAAATGAGCGGAAGAATTATCAAGAGTTATCAAGCTGTTGGTTTGTTTTTAAATAAAGTATTGGTGTTTTTAAATTGCCTTTTGAAAATGTTTGTGCTCTTGATACCAATTAAGCCCCCTTGCTACTGCTTAATGTCTAAATAAGCAAACACCTCCCATATAGAATGCAAGCAATTACAATTTTTGTTTCAGATAAGCAAAATGTTGTCAGAAAAAGATGACGGGACATATGCACAGATTGGCGCTAACCTGGCTCACTTCGCACAAGCGACGAAATGTCCGGACTCGACCAAGACCAACGGGAATGTGAAAGGAAACAACAGCAGCCAACAGGTGGAAATTGGCAATGAGCGTGACACAGATGAAAGGTCAAGCAGGTGTTCTTATCTGAAACTTCCTGATGGAACAGCTCAAACCGCCTCATTTAAGTCCCCTAACAAAGCCAAGCTTGGCGTGGATTCCTCAAAAGACTCCAATGCCAATGGATTCAGAGGGGATAGCCGATTAGCAGAGAATATTCCTAAATATTCCTCACCACCGTCTTACAACAATGCGGTCAGGAGTGGTTCGCGGAAAGCTGTGACGCAAATGGAAAAAGCAAATGGGAACCATGAAAATCTAACTCAGAGAGAGTTGAATAATTCCCAGGTGAATGTGCTTCAAGAATCAACAGAGCTGAGAACTTTAAACCATGCTGCAAACAGTGGCTCTGTTGAAACCCAAACTAAACAGAAAACTGCAAAAAAGCCTAAAGCTGACGCAGGATATGTAGAGGTAAACATCCCAGAGCTTTCTTCTCCTGACTCAGGTATTTACGCAATTTATGATGTGCCCCGATCTTGCTTGTGTTCCTCAATGTGCCATGGTGTAGTGCGGCATACATCAACTTTCCAACACAGCACTCTGAAGCGCTCCTTAAGTGAAATAGGTCCCTCGGCCTTTGAGCTGCCACTTGAAATGCTTCAGGATAACAAGTATGCAGTGCCGAGACCTGTGACCTTTCCAAGTCATGTAAACTATGAAGCTGATTTTCAGAATCTGGAGAAATCTTCATCCAAGGACTCCGGCGTCCTGTCATCCGTAGATTCCCAGTTGCTGGATTTGATTCCTGAGGGAAATGAACCTCATCATGACTCAAAAATTAATCTGGAAAACAAACAAAGACATGTAGCAGATAAGGAATCCACTGGAGACACCAGTTTATTTATTTAATAGAATTGTAAATTAGGAGTCCCAAGCATGCCAAAAGTGAGTAATGTGCCTTTAAAATTCAAAAGAAGGAATTGTCCTGTGTACTTTCTGAAGACATGAAAGATAGCAAGTGCTGAACATATATTATCAATCTACAAGTACGGTACCTCATTTGTACATCTAATTTATTACTGATGATAAGTTCAACCAGCCCAGTGTTAATTTTTTTAAATATGCTATATTTACTAACTTTTATCAATAAGTTGATAAAACAAACAAGTTATGCATCTGTAGCAAGTAATGTCTAGCTCCCAAATAACAGGAATGAATGGCACAAGAATAGGGGATAATTATTCCCATTGGTTGGGCTATTTATGAGTAGATAAGAGAGCCTAGAGCACTCGATCAAATATCAAAACACTGCTGGATAGGTTAGGACTCTGCAGTCTGTCACCTTATTTGTACTATGACATTTATCATGCATAAATGTGGATTATATGCAACTAATCTAAAGATTATGTTACACGGCATATTACAACACTGTGATGTCCAATTCTGAGCGTCACATTTTGGGAAGATGTTAAAGCCTTGCTGAGGGTACATACCAGAATAAATCAAGGGTTTCAGGTATGAGGAGAAATTAGAGAAGTTGAGGTCTTTCTCCTCAAATTCGAGGTGGTTATGGGGAGAATTAATAGAGGTGTTCAAAATTAAAGAGAGTTTTGGTAGGATAGTGTAATCCGCTAAAACAGCACACATTGACCAGGCAGGTAGAAGACAAAGATAATATTTATTTACAATATTACACTCTCCACTCCGCAAAGGGTCTCCCGCCCAACCTGCTCCCAGGTCTGGGTTTTTACGCTGGAGGTCTGATTTCCCCCAATTAAGGGAGAAACCATGTCCCCTCATTTCCAGGGTAGCTCATATTCAGAGGAGGTCACCTGGAATCTAATAGTCCTGATCTTGTAACAGTTAGATTTCCACTGGCAGGAGGTTACTACAGGACACCATTTAAGATAATTATGAATTTAACCAGTGGGGAGAACTTCTTTTCACTCAAGAAGTTGGTGAGACTTAGAATGCACTGCTTGAAAAGATGGTTGAGGCCCACCGTCCCACCCTGAACTTGTGCATCTGCAATTAACCTCCCTGTCAAGTCAGACAGCAAGGGGTAGCTGGCTGGTAGGTGGGTGCATTATTTCTGGGGACTGGAGGCTCTTTCAGGGGACAAGAAAATATCCCCTGGCACTCGGGTAAATTGTGAGGAAGAAGTTACGGGAACACCTTATGATCAGGGAAGGAGCCGGCTTCCACATTGCTGGAGGAGGTGCTGACGACAGGGTGACTGGAGAAGGGGATAGTATCGGCGGTTTATTTTGGAAGAGAAGGCACCACTGGAAGGGATCAAGGCAAAAGTGGGAGGAAGAGTTGGGAGAGGGTATGGAGGAGGGGTTCTGGTGTGAAGTGGTCCGGAGGGTGAATGCCTCCACTTCGTACACGAGCTTGGGGCTGATACAGCTGAAGGTGGTATATAGAGTACACCTCACGAAGGAGGGGATGAGCCAGCTCTTTGTCGGGATAGAAGATGTGTGTGAACGTTGCAAGGGGGTGCCCAGCAAACCACGTTCATATGTTTTGGTCCTGTTCAAAGCTGGAGAATTACTGGAAGTATGTTTTTAGGGTAATCTCTAAAGTGGTGTGCGGGAAACTGGATCAGGGCCTTCGGGAGGCCATGTTCGGGTGTCAGACCAGCCGGTGTTGGAAACGGGTGTGGAGACATGTTGTAGCCTTCGCCTCATTCATCGCCCGAAGGTGGATCCTATTGGGAAGGAGAGCAACCTCTCCACCCTGTGCCCTGGCGTGGCGGGGGGACCTGTTGGAATTCATGACTCTTGAGAATGTCAAATTTGAACTGAGAGGAAGGATGGAGGGGTTCTATAGTTCATGGGCATTATTCATTATACTTTTGAGAATTGGATCACATCAAACATTAGGGGAGGGGTGTTGGGAGGGTTAGGGGGAGGGGGATTGTATGTGTTAATGGTGACTATGGGTGATTCTCGATTCCTTTTTGTTATTAGTTTATGTTAACATGCGGGCTAATGATTGGGGGTTTGGTGGGAGGAAGGGATTGTTGTTATTGATATGGGGATTGACATTGCATTCGTTACTGATTGTTGTTGGGTGTAAATTTGGGAGAAAATGTGAAAAAGGAGAATAAAATTTTTTTTAAAAAAATGATCAGGGCAGGGATGGCTCAGGGCAGGGGAAACTTGCCAAGGGCATGTCTTGTTGGAGCATTTTCTGGCCATCGCTCCTCTTCCCTGTGAGCTTCACCTGCTGAGATGGCTGCAATGCCTTCTCTGCTCATGTCACCAGTTAACATTGACGTCAAGGATTATTAGACTCTGGTCTGCATATATAAAGAATGATAATGTAGGCATCTGTGCTACCTGTCCATAAGGGCGGGCAAACAGAGAAGGCAGTGAGAGTGGAGAGGGTTATGAGCAGTTAAGTATGTCATCAACATCAATCATCTGCTTTCAGCAACTCCCCTCATTTCCGCCTGTTAGGTAGATAGAGTTAAAATTGTCCCTGCTAAATGCATTAAGCAACTGGTATTGACAAATATTTCCTGCAGAGGATAGAAAGACTCAGGTATCCACAGTTCTTTATGTTCATATATTTGCACATCATTTATCCCAAAATGTTTCCAAGTCATCTGATAGAGAGCCAGTGCTAAGACTGAGGAAGAAAGCTGTTCAAATGAAGACTGAAAGATACCTGCCAGTAATAGAGATCCAAGAACTAAGGAAGAAATAAAAGAATGTCAACAGCTGCATCAGAGGATGCTGCGCCACCCACAGGCCATCTTCAAAGAACATTCAAAGGATGTTCTTACACCACAACAATCTGCCTCAGGCTATGGGTTGCAGCACAACTTGCAGCCGGGCAGTACTGGCTTTCCATTTCCTGGCTCCTGCCTTGCTGGGACTGGTAGAACTCCTTGCAAACAATTTCAAAATATAAATGCTGAGAGATTAATGGAGAGAGCAGAATTCCTCCTCAAAGTTTAACTGAGGTTAGGTGGGTTTACAAAATATCCCATGTGTTCAATGAAGACCCTAAGTGTTTTACAAATTCATTACTCAGAGAATGGTTAGAATGTGGGGCTGTTTGCCACAAGGAGCAGCTGACCCAAATAGGATAGATGTCTTTAAGAGGGAGTTATGAGGGAGAAATGAATAGAAAGTAAGGTTATATGAAGAAGAATAAGAAGAAATCCATGTGTAACAAAACATAGATCAGTTGGGATATGGTCTGCTTCTGTGCAGTAAATTCAATGTGATTCAGATTTGACACTGCACCAGATTTTCACTTCATGCAACAGATTTTCACTTCATGCAATGTCAAACCATGATGAGCTATGGTTGCTATGGAGCCACACCTTAACGTGTCCTGAAGCAAGGTAGGAACCTGGGTGGAATTTTGTGTCCTCTCCCATGGTACGTTTGGTGACAGGGGGCATTTAATTGGGCAGGTGAGTACTCCGCTGCTTTCCCGTCTCCACCCCAATTACACCCGGGTGGGAATACCCATGGTCAGCCTTCTGAATCTGCTGCCAATTGAAGCCCTTAAGTGATCAATGAATACCTACTTAAAGGCCACATCACACTACCATTGTTTTTAACCCGAGAACAGGCGAGGGCTCACTATGTGGGGAGCACAACAAGCAAATCCACATGGTGTTACTTGCAGACTCCCAGGGAGTTCCCTAGTTCAAAGGCACTCAATGCCTGATGAATTTACCCAGGATCGTGAAGGAATAGCCTGCTGTGGGAAACCCAATTTTCTTCCTTCCACCTCCCCTCCCCTTTTTCCGCTCCCCATGACATCCATCATGTGGCCCTCCTCCCACCATCACTCACTTCTAACCTGGGATCCAGCAACAATCCTCGGCCTCAGGTGGTCACCGTACCAGTAGTGTGGTGGCTGCTGCTATTCAGTGGGCTTGCAGGCCTCTGACTGTCCAGCAGCTGTTATCGGGCAGGATATCCACCACCTTTGGTCCTGGGGAAGGCCCACTGCTAGCCTGTCAAGTATCTGAGTGCCGTAAAGTGTGATGGGCCTTCCTGTTAAAGAGGTGATCAAGCAGGACTCTCGCCGGCTCTCCAGCTAATGGCCATGACCTCCGTCGCCTTCATAAGATTCCACCCCCATCTCTACATAACACAGCTAGTTTAACATCAATGCAAAGCTGAAATCACTTTCCACCAACGCTATAATGCATTCCAAAAGAGATGAAGGAATGCTGTGTGTGGACAAGCATTCAGGTTCAGTGCAAGTGTAATAACCATGAGATTATGCAGCCAATCTCGATCCAATTGCAAAATCTCACTGAGAGGAACATTTCAGGCACAATCTCTAGATCATTGTCAAGTGATTTCTGTTGGAACATGTTAGTTGTGCATGGTGCTAAAGGGAGGTATGAGATTCAGCAACGATTTTCCTCACTCGTGTTTTTTTAAATTGTAGTTCGATGTGAGGGGTGAAGATCCAGAGTACTAAACTTTACGAATGAAAAAAGTGGCCTAAAAGACTTAATAAATCACATGGTAATTAAGTAGAACCGTCAGATGGCTCATCAGAACTTAAGAATCCTCAGGCACGGTCGCCGACAACAGTGCAACATGTTAAAAACAGCAACCTTTGCTTCTGAACTCACTGGAGCTCACTCCAATTATAAGGGGCTGAGAAGCATACAGCTGCCAGGATTTGTTATGGGATCCAGGCCAGGACCTATTCTCAAACCCTCAGGTGGGCCCCACCTTATGCCAGGTCCATCTCAATATCCAGGTCACTCCGCTTTAGAGAGGCCATGTCTGAGGAGATTGCTGGCATGGTCTTTGCTTTCCCTCGCCCCCATTATATCTTGGACTGTGTTTATTGTAGATAGAGGAGCCATAGAGGAGTCTATATTAGACAGATAAACCACCTCAAAAAGGGAGTTGAGGGAAACTCACAGCATGTGTCAGCCATCCGAGCCAACGTACATAGGAAGCGCTACAAGGAGATTTCAGGTCTAGGTTCATGAAAATTGGCACATGAGTGTGGGGCCTGAATGTAGCTCAGCATGCATAGAAGGAAAGAAAAGGCAAGGAGATTTTGGTGAAGGAACAGCCACTCAATGTCATAACTTCTAACATTCATAGTCAAATAATTTGATTCACTAGCCAATCGGGTGACTTACAGTGATCTTTACAATGGTCTGTTTGAACTGAACAGGCATTTAACCAACAGAGCACCACTATGACTAGTGTTATTTTTCATTCAGACTGATGCAATGAAGGCTCCTTACCATAGCCCAAAAACTGCACTGGAACAAGTTTTACAGTAGCAAGATATCTAATGGATCTGTTTTGAGTTAAACTTGCTCTTAGGGTTTTAATTTGTTTGCGTTGCCGCAAGTTCAAATTAATTATAGTGCAGTGAGTGAAACATGGGACCAGATAATAACTGCCAGGCACAAAGGGAGATGATTAAGCAATCAGGAGGTCCTGTGCATTTAAGAGCAGGTTGCCAGCAACCAAGGTTCAATTCCGGCCTTGGGTAACTGCCTGTGTGGAGTTTGTACATTCTCCCCGTGTCTGCGTGGGTTTCCTCCGGGTACTCCGGTTTCCTCCTACAGTCTAAAGATATGCAGGTTAGGTGAGTTGGCCATGTTAAATTTCCCCTCAGTGTCCAAAAGGTTAAGCGGGGTTTTGTGGGCCTAGGTAGGGTCATAGGATTTCACCTGAGGAAGGAGCAGTGCTCCGAAAAGTAGTGATTTGAAACAAACCTGTTGGACTTTAACCTGGTGTTGTAAGATTTCTTACTGTGCTCACCCCAGTCCAATGCCAGCATCTCCACATCATGGAATTCAGGTATAGAAAGAGAAATAAAGAAGAGTGTGAAAAAGAGGAATAAAGGATTTCTTTTTTAATTGACATTTTTAGATCTCCAACAACACATAATCTCCACACTTCTAATAATTAATTTTCAAAAGCAGAGAAGGTGTTTATCAGTAATTGATATTTACCCATAGAGTCCCTACAGTGCAGAAGGAGGCCATTCAGCCCATCAAGTCTACACCGACCCTCTGAATGAATGAGCACCCTATCAAGGCCCACTCCCCCACCCTATCCCTGTAACCCCAGAACCCCACTTAACCTTTTGGACACCACGGGCAATTTAGCATGATCAATCCTCCTATCCATGTAGCCCCAGAACCCCACTTAACCTTTTGGACACTATGGGCAATTTAGCATGGCCAATCCTCCTATCTTGCACATCTTTGGACTGTGGGAGGAAACTGGAGCAGCCAGAGGAACCCCATGCAGATATGGGGAGAACGTACAAATTCCACAGTCACCCGAGGCTAGAATTGAACCCGGGTCCCTGGCGCTGTGATGCAACAGTGCTAACCACTGTGCCGCCCACATGATTAAAAGTATACTTAGTATGGAATGTACAAAATCTAACTTTCTGTGCCAAGTTTAGTAGAGGGACAGGTAGTGCTGAGAAAGCAGAGGCTGCAGAAGGACCTGGACAGGCTCGGAGAGTGCGCAAGGAAGTAGCAGATGGAATACAATGTAGAAAAGGTAGGGTTATGCACTTTGGTAGGAAGAGTAGAGACATAGACTAATTTCTAAATGGGAACGGCTTCAGAAATCAGAAGCACAAAGGGATTTAGGAGTCCCAGTTCAGGATTCTCTTAAGGTTAACATTAAGGTTCAGTTGGAAGTTAGGTATGCAAATGCAATGTTAGTATTCATGTTGAGAGGGCTAGAATACAAGTGCAGGGATGTACTGTTGAGGCTGTATAAGGCTCCAGTCAGACCTCATTTGGAATATTGTGAACAGTTTTGGGCCCCATACCTAAGGAAGGATGTGCTGGCCTTGGAGAGGATCCAGAGGAGGTTCATAAGAATGATCCGCAGAATGAAGAACTTGTGATGTGAATACCGGTTGAGGACTCTTGGTCTGTACACGATAGAGTTTAGAAGGATGAGGGGGATCTCATTGAAACCTACAGAATACTGAGAGGGTCGGATAGAGTTAACATGGAGAGGATGTTTCCACTAGTAGGAGAAACTAGAACACGAGGTCACAGCCTCAGACTGAAAGGACGATCCTTTATAACAGAGATGAGGAGGAGGAGGCAGAGGGTGGTGAATCTGTGGAACTCATTGCAACAGAAGGATGTGGAGGCCAAGTCACTGAGTGTCTTTAAGACAGAGATGGATATGCTCTTGATTAATAAGGGGATCAGGGGTTATGGGAAGAAGGCAGAAGAATGGGGATGAGAAAAATATCAGCCATGATTGAATGGAGGAGCAGACAACTGAACTAATTCAATTTCTGTGCTTATGGTGTTATGGTCTTATCTACTGTGCAAATACAGCAACTTCACAACTACAAATAGATAGTTCTTTGAAGAATAAAGGAATAAAGGGTTATGGTGTTCGGTTGGGAAAGTGGAGTTGAGTCCACAAAAGATCAGCCATGATCTCATTGAATGGCGGAGAAGGCTCCAAGGGCCAGATGGCCTACTCCTGCTCCTAGTTCTTATGTTCACATATTCCATGCAACTCACTTTTGAGTTAGGCAGCAAGTTGCCATTTCTTTTAAGGCTAATGCAAGAACAGCAGAACTCGAACTGCAACTTCTGGACTTTAAAGTTTAACATTACATTTGCTCCTCATCTGAATGAGCTATTTGCACACAAATAACAGTGAGTACCATTGGCTTCACCATTATTCTGATATGAAAATCTGGCCAATTGTTACCACAATGCAGCTCAATGGTTTGGAAGCGGAACATGGGTTTAAACCCTATTTCAGGCCTTGAATTTAGGCTAAAATCTCAATGCATTACTGAAGAAGTGTTTATGGTTGGAGGTGCCATCTTTGGGATGAGATGTCAAACTTGCTCTCTTACATGGATGTACTATTCAAAAAGAACAAAGGTGTTCTTCCTGGTGTTCTGACCAATACTTGTCCTTCAACCATCATGACTAAAAATAGAATATTTTTCATTTATTTCATTGCTGTTTGTGGAACCAAGTTGACCATAAATTAGCAGCCATTGTATATTACAACAATTACTTCATCTCTTTGGCTGTAAAGAGCTATAGGATATCCCAAGTTTGTGCAATGCTCTGTATTATTGCAAGTGCTTTCATTAGATGGGTTTAAAACAAGATTTTACATTTAATTTTTACTGTGTAAAAATTGAATATTATTCATTCACTTTGGTTTAAGGAAGATATGTTAATTTTTTATAATTTGTGCATCAAATCCATTTTGTTTCCATATAGACATCCTGCTCCCAGCTCAAAATATATATTTTTTTCAATTGAGTCTCTGTGCGCATATTTCCTACCCTCTGTCTGGCGTGTTCTGGCACATGTTGTGCTCCAATTCTCCGATTCCAATGTACTGAAGACACACATGTAAAAAGTGGCTTCTTTGCTGCAAGATAGATTGCAAATAATTGTAATCCAGTGCAAAAAGTGCAATTAAAATTTCATAATTTTCTGCACTTTATTTCTTTATTTGTTGTCCACGGCATTTCCAGGAGTATGCATTTTAACAATATGAAATGATAAAAGGTTTGTCTCATTTGAAGAGCAGAGGGCATCTTTGGTGTCCTCACCAACATTTCTCCCATTAAAAGCAGATTAAGTGATTAGCAATGGTCCTTTCTATTTGAAATGGTTGCTAACTATTTTGGTCAGCTTATACATGTCCAAGTGCTTTGTCACTCTATCCCTGATGATATACTCCAATAACGTTCACCAACTAATGTTAAACTTGTGAGTCCAGAAATGCCTCAATTTTAATATTTTCGTTCTTGTTATAAAATCCCTTCATGGGTTCACTCTTCTCTAAGCCTTGGAATTCCCTAAATGTCAGCCGTCTCCACCTCCTTTAAGACACTCCTGAAGAAGGAGCTGCGCTCCGAAAGCTCGTGTTTGAAACAAACCTGTTGGACTTTAACCTGGTGTTGTAAGACTTACTTAAAATGTATAGCCTTGGCTGAGCTTTGTTTTGGTTTTGGTTTTGATAAAACTCCTGTTAGGAGCCTTAGGATGTTTTACTATGTTAAAGTTGCTACATAAATGAAAGTTTCTTACCGTAGTTATTTAGGGGCGATGTTGAGCTCTCTTCGTCGATAAGAATTCCTTCCAGCATGATTGGGTTTGGGAATTCTCCCTCCCCCTCCAGTGGAGCAGTGAGAAACACACCACGGGAGTCTGGCAACTTAATTTTATTGCATTGCCATCTCATTAGTGAGCACTTTTTCCAGAACCGATCTCCCCCTCCTCCTCGCAGAATCTTGACCCTGCACCAGCATCGTTTACAGTCTGGCCAGGCGTGAGGCAGTTGAGGTGATCCCTTCAGGGGCGCAGAGGTAAGTATAGCTCCGGGCGGCAGGAGAGTTGTGATAGTAGAAGATGCCCAGGCAGTGCCAACCTGACAGTGCCAACCAGTGCCAGGGCAGTACCCTAGAGGGAGCCCCATTAGGGGGGTGTATTTATATATGGCAGGGGGAGGGGGGGGGGGGGGGAGGGAGAGATCTGCCAGCGATGACTGTCGGTGGGGAAAGAGAGCCCTGAGACTTCTGAGAACTGAGATGTAGATCTGTTCGGCTCGTGTTGTTCGAGCCCCTATCTATAAAGATGGCACTCCAATCTAGAGTCCCCGCCTCAGCAGGGTGATGGCACTAGCCACACCCGCTTTTTTTTCTGAAGAGGCTCAAGATTCCATGAAAATCTCATGACAGTACTGAAACAATTGAATGTCATTTGAAATTTTGTAATTCAAAGGTGCGATTCTTGAATCTACAGTTTGGGAAAACGATGACTGATGGATTTACAATTTCCTTGCTCATTTATTTATCTGGATCTGAAAGTATCAGGTCCTGATTATTTCTCTGTTTCCAGTGTCAACTTACAATGAATCCACTAGGCTTGTCCCCTTGACCTTGTGATATTTTCTCCTCTTTCTCCATTATGAAGACGAGTGCAAAGTATTCATTTAACAATCCCAATATTGCCATTTATGGAGTTTACACCTTTTCCAGGGCTTCCACAGCTCCCAGCATGAAATTTTGTTGAACAGGCAAAGGAATCCTTGTATATTTTCATTTTGAATGTTCTACATCTTTCTATTTTGAATGGTTGTACTACTATTTCATCCTGTGGGTGCTTTGAAATCCGTAAAGTCAGCAGTATTACCACATTTGGCCAGCTAATACATGCCACTGTCTGGTGCTCAGAGGGCTGCAGTTGTTTCCTTCAGTTCGACATGAAGGACTGCTCAAAATGCTGCTGTTACTTTGTACATGTCACACTCTACACAATTTAGGAAGTATAAAAAGCATAAGGTTTGGCAAGAATCCACTGATACTATTGATTTGCGTAAAATAAATGGAAAAATTCACACTCTGGGACAGTGTTGATAGATATTTAGCCTGCGTCTAATCCATGCTACACCTGGCCTATTATTTTAACACTGAGGGATAGACGTTAATAACCTATTTCATGCAAAAATAAAAATCCACAGGTCTTCAATCAAATTGCAGCCACTCACCTTGGTGCATGAACCTGAGAGTACGTAAAAAAAAGGAGAAAGTGTTCTTGATTCTTTATTTTTTTTATCCTCCTTTATTCCTGTTTGTGTTGTGCGACTCCTCCATGTAACAGTTAACAGGACATAGGGAGTGCTTGCTCATGAGCATCTTGTCAGGTGTTGCCCTTGATCTGGACGAGGAACAGGAAAAGGATGTGACACCACGCACAGCAACACCAGCTGTGGGAGAAATAGGAGCAATATCATACCCAATCCCCCTGCAAATAACATGGCATCCCCTCCTCTGTACCTCCTCCATCAGGCTCCAGTGCCATATCAGAAAACCTATGCACACTGTCCCTCAGTTTCTGAGCTATGCTGTAACAGGCCGACACGTGCCTGCCAGAGCATTCCACACCTTCAGTGGAAGGGGTGGAAGAAGTCCCCACACGCTGCTCCATGAAAATTGCACTGAAATAGCACTTGGGCTAAAACCTGCACATTTCTCGTTTAGCATCTTCTGGCAAGTTCATATTATGGTAAGTCGCAACGAGGGCCAAAATTGTGAGCCAGACCCAGACTTTCAAACAGTCTAGTCTTGTAAGACAACTGCATCCATTTAGCAGTGTTTTTAAATTTTGGACAAATTAACTCCCCATGTTTTTCCAATCTTTCCTCATAATTCAGACCTCTCATGGGTAATCTCTGCATTGTTTCCAGCATGAAAGATTGGGCATATTCCAGGTACGTTCTAAACGGAGCAGTCTAAGGTTTGATCATGATTTCTTACTTGATCATATATTTCCGCTGTGTAGTTCATCATTTAATTGGCTTGCCGATTGTCACTCATTTATTGGACATGTTTATCATTAGGTTTACTAAGACTGTCTTTCAATTTCCCCGCCAGCAAGGGGAGGCTTCAATTCTCCGGCCTCCCAGCTGCGTGTTTCTCAGCAGCAGGAGGTGCTGTAATTCTCTCCTCCCACTGCTGTCAATGGGATTTCCCAATGAAGCCTCCCCACGATGCTGGGAAACTCGTGGGCGGGGGTGGGCTGCCGGTGGGACCAGACAATCCCACCGCCAGCGAGTGACAGGAGAATTCTGGCCAATGGGATTTCCCATTGACAGCCATAGGAGCAGAGAATCCCGCCACCAGCGAACAGCATGCGGCCTCCCACCGCCAAGAAACACGAGGCTGGGGAATGCCGCCCAATAGTTCAGGTAACCAGCATTGAGGTAATACCAGCTGAGATTTAAATACAACCGTGAGTAAGACTAACAATAGAGTCACCACCTTCAGACCGTGCAACGTATCCAATTTAGGAAAAGTTATTTAGGTTTCTAAGCACCACTTCAAATGCAGCACAGCGATCATCAATTAGCATTAAATAAACTTTATTTTTAACAATGATATGGAGATACCGGCGTTGGGCTAGGGTGAGCACAGTAAGAAGTCTTACAACACCAGGTTAAAGTCCAACACGTTTGTTTCAAACACGAGCTTTCTGAGCACTGCTACTACCTCAGGTGAATCATCTGAGGAAAGAGCAGTGCTCCAAAAGCTAGTGTTTGAAACAAACATGTTGGACTTTAACCTCGTGTTGTAAGACTTCTAACTTTATTTTTAACAGCATGCATTTTTCACACAAAACCTAATCAAAAATGACTATTGCTTAATATTGTTTGCCCTCAAAAAGCCTTATTGAAATTATTTCAACACCCTTTCATTAAGAGCAAGGCCAGGAACACTTCAATCTGCGTGCCATCTCATCTAGCAAAACTAGTGCAGGATATGGTGTAGGAATAGAATACTCCATCTTACAGTACTTGGTATTTGTCACCTAAGTGAACACATTTGCATGTGAAAAGAGAGCTTTCTCTAACAGCTCAGTGCGCAGTTATGGTTCAATTCTTACCCAGCATTGAGCTGTTGGCAGAAATTCCCAATTGGCCTCAGTGTTCCTATGGGTTACAATGAGGAAATTTAGTTGGGGCTTCTCAACTGCTTTCCTTTGATATGGTGCATTAGGATAGGGTTCAAGCCGAGGAATATTAGTGAAAGACTGTGGGCTATTCATGAAAGCCTACCTTCTCAGCCTTGCCCCTCGCCTGAAGTGTGGTGATCCTCTGGTTAAATCGCCACCAACCAACTCTCCCACTCAAAGGGGAAAGCAGCCTACGGTCATCTGGGACTACTTATTTACTTTAATATAATAAGTGCTGTGATAATTTGATAATGTACAGTAATAGACTTTTTTTTTAAAAAGCCCAAAGCACCCCATCAACAGGAACAAAGATGTTCTAAAGGAGGAACTTTTCCAAATCAGCCCATACGTGCACCCGGCTGTAGGTAATTTTAATAATTGAAGTGACTGGCAGAACTCTACTATACGGCTGCTATTTAGTACTTTTCACGAGTTCTCCTCTGACTTACGATACCGAGATGTCCAGCGGAGTTTATGTACAGAAAGTGCAGGAGCAAGTGTGAACAAATGACAAAATGCAATGACCACTGGGCAACATTTCATCTTTATCACTAGCACACTAAACAGCAAAACCCGAGTTACAGGTCAGTACATTTTGCATGATACAAGGACATTAATATATGCAGCTTCTTTTCTCATCTACTTCTGAGGTACAATGTAATGTTCAGAACATAATATTACACCCCAACATTGTTTTAATGCAACGGAGAACTATCTTGTGTAATGGTCTGACATCACAAAGTAACAAGATACTATCATGAATATTGTGCTGTTACAAAGTTTAAAAGACAGAGCACGACAGATTCCCCACACAAGCATGTGGTACTGTCCTTAATTTCAACTAATTGCAAAATGAATTTTTAAGGGAACATGGCAAACCTTTAGACTATTGATGTACTGTTTCATATACGCACATTCCCTAAAATTGTAAGTTTAAACCTTTTAATTGTTTCTCATTACTGGGCAATAATGAGAATTTCATACTTTTAAGTGTAATGGAACTTGAAACTCTGCTGCACAATTAGTTCTACAATCTGAATGAGAGACAAATAATTTTGTGTCCCATATGCTCGGGCTCAACAATCTTCTTATTTGTCTGTTTACATTGGGTTGAAATGTCTGTTTATATTGGGTTGATTTGCTGCAGAAATGTCTGTTTATATTGGGTTGATTACATGTAAGTTGTTACCTTAAACTTACTGTTCAAACCATTACAGAATCACAGAAGTGACAGTGCAGAAGGAGGCCATTCGGCCCATCGTGAAAATCAACATGTTCATATACGAACCAACAAATTTCCAATTCACCTCTGACGTGATATTTTTCCTTCATTTACCTCGGGAATAAATCCTGGATGGATTTTAGCCTTTATTTTGAATACTTAGTTACATAAATTTGTGAAGACAGTACATACTTAATTCATCGTGTTATTTTGAAATTAACGTATTTTTCTCCCTCCCCTTTCCAGACATGCCCCGATATTTTTAGTCATGACGTTATTTGGGATCGCTAAATGACAGAGATACAAAGACACAGTAAGAGTGACCACACATATTTATAACAGTCCATGAAGGAAGGGAATTCAACCTTGAGTAACAGGAACAAACTGGAATCTCCACCAAATGGCAGCATATATCCTAGCTGGAGAAGTGGTTTGATAAAGGCAGGTGGGACACCAGATTGTTCGCCACACAACATACATTCACCTCCTACTGTACCCAAGTAATATTAAAACACAGGAAAACATAAATAATTCAATGTCTAAAAAAGAGATCAATGTGCCACCCATTTGCCATTAAAGCATGTATTTTGAAAAGGAGCAATAGCCTTCGGCTTAAAAGTTCAGTGTTTCAGACATCATCTTCCACCACTCCATTATTTCGGCTTTTTCCTCCTCTTTTCTCTCAGAAAATGATTCAAGACTAAAATCAACCTGTAAAAAAGTCAGACCAAATTAAAATGTTTGAAAAATAATGACCCGTAACTTCCTCAGAGTGGTAATCTCCAGCAGATTGACACTCTTGATAGACTTGCCCATGCTGGGATTTCAAAGCCCGTCTCGCCCAGCTTCCTCACTCTGGCTCGGTGAACCAGTATCAGCGAAGCCCACCCCAAGCTGCATCGGCGTGGAGTCACCAGGGCGCAGAGAGGAAAGACAAACCATCTTTTTATGGCACTCACTGCTGTAAAACCATGCCCATGAAATGAGGGTGCCACCACGCACACTATCCGCCCCCCCCCCCCTCCCACGACACCACCAAACACTCTATCGCTCCTCACAACACCACCACACACACTCTTTCCCCCGCGCCGTCAAAATATCCACTCATGTATATCATGAGAGATACAGACAGTGATTGACACACAGGATAACCGATGAACACACACGACACAGAACCAATCACCAGGCAGGACACCACCACTATAAAGCCCACAGGGCATTAAGGCTCTCCCTCTCTCACAGGACATGGCTAGGGAGATAGTCACAGTGCACAAGCCAATGAACATCATCACCATGTGATAGAGAGCTAGTCTGGTCAAGCCAGTAGGAGGTTATCAGTTAGGTTAATAGAGTGTCAACCCACAGCAGATTATGTACAGCAATCAACAGGTTCAATAAAACAGTGTTTGACCATATCCTGTGTCGGAAGCCTGTTTCTCGTTTTACTGCATCCAGTTGCAGTCGATGATAGACCAGCACAGATAACACATCACCATCTCACACATTCTACTCCCTCCCACACCACCAGGCACCACACACTCTATACCCCCCCACAATGCCACACACACTATACGCCCCACAATGCCACACACACTATAACCCCCACAATGTCACACACACTATACCCCCACAATGCCACACACACTATACCCCCCACAATGCCACACACACTATACCCCCCACAATGCCACACACACTATACCCCCCACAATGCCACACACACTATACCCCCCACAATGCCACATTCACTATACCCCCCACAATGCCACACTCACTATAACCCCCACAATGTCACACATACTATACACCCCCCACAATGCCACACACACTATACCCCCCACAATGCCACACACTATACCCCCCCACAATGCCACACACACTATACCCCCCACAATGCCACACACACTATACCCCCCACAATGCCACACACACTATACCCCCCACAATGTCACACACACTATGCCCCCCACAATGCCACACACACTATACCCCCCACAATGCCACACACACTATACCCCACCCACACAATGTCACACACACTATACCCCCCACAATGTCACACACACTATACCCCCCACAATGCCACACAACTATACCCCCCACAATGTCACACACACTATACCCCACCCACACAATGTCACACACACTATACCCCCCACAATGTCACACACACTATACCCCCCACAATGCCACACACACTATACCCCCCACAATGTCACACACACTATACCCCCCACAATGCCACACACTATACCCCCACAATGCCACACACACTATACCCCCCACAATGCCACACACTATACCCCCCACAATGCCACACACACTATACTCCCCACAATGCCACACACACTATACCCCCCCACAATGCCACACACACTATACCACCCACAATGCCACACACACTATACCCCCCACAATGCCACACACACTATACCCCCCACAATGCCACACACACTATACCCCCCACAATGCCACACACACTATACCCCCCCACAATGCCACACACACTATACCCCCCACAATGCCACACACACTATACCCCCACAATGCCACACACACTATACCCCCCACAATGCCACACACACTATACCCCCCACAATGCCACACACACTATACCCCCACAATGCCACACACACTATACCCCCCACAATGCCACACACACTATACCCCCCACAATGTCACACACACTATACCCCCCACAATGCCACACACACTATACCCCACAATGCCACACACACTATACCCCCCACAATGCCACACACTATACCCCCCACAATGCCACACACACTATACCCCAACAATGCCACACTATACCCCCACAATGTCACACACACTATACCCCCCACAATGCCACACTCACTATACCCCCCCACAATGCCACACACACTATACTCCCCACAATGCCACACACACTATACCCCCCACAATGCCACACACACTATACCCCCCACAATGCCACACACACTATACCCCACAATGCCACACACACTATACCCCCCACAATGCCACACACACTATACCCCCCACAATGCCATACACACTATACCCCACAATGCCACACACACTATACCCCCTACAATGCCACACACACTATACCCCCCACAATGTCACACACACTATACCCCCCCACAATGTCACACACTATACCCCCCACAATGCCACACTCACTATACCCACCCACAATGCCACACACACTATACCCACCCACAATGCCACACACACTATACCCCCCACAATGTCACACACTATGCCCCCCACAATGCCACACTCACTATAGCCCCCACAATGCCACACACACTATACCCCCCACAATGCCACACACACTATACCCCCCACAATGCCACACACACTATACCCCCCACAATGCCACACACACTATAACCCCCGCCCCCACAATGCCACACACACTATACCCCACAATGCCACACACACTATACCCACCACAATGCCACACACACTATACTCCCCACAATGCCACACACACTATACCCCCCACAATGCCACACACACTATAACCCCCCCACAATGCCACACACACTATAACCCCCCACAATGCCACACACACTATACCCCCCACAATGCCACACACACTATACCCCACAATGCCACACACACTATAACCCCCCACAATGCCACACACTATACCCCCCACATGCCACACACTATACCCCCCACAATGTCACACACACTATACCCCCCACAATGCCACACACACTATACCCCCCACAATGCCACACACACTATACCCCCCCACAATGTCACACACACTATACCCCCCACAATGCCACACACTATACCCCCCACAATGCCACACACACTATACTCCCACAATGCCACACACACTAAACCCCCCACAATGTCACACACACTATACCCCCCCACAATGCCACACACTATACCCCCCACAATGCCACACACACTATACCCCCCACAAGGCCACACACACTATACCCCCCACAATGTCACACACACTATACCCCCCACAATGCCACACACACTATACCCCCCACAATGCCACACACACTATACCCCACAATGTCACACACACTATACCCCACACAATGCCACACACTATACCCCCCACAATGCCACACACACTATACCCCCCACAATGCCACACACACTATACCCCCCACAATACCACACACACTATACCCACCCACAATGCCACACACACTATACCCCCCACAATGGCACACACACTATACCCCCCACAATGCCACACACACTATACCCCCCACAATGCCACACACACTATACCCCCCACAATGCCACACACACTATACCCCCCACAATGCCACACACACTATACTCCCCACAATGCCACACACACTATACCCCACCCACACAATGTCACACACACTATACCCCACAATGCCACACACACTATACCCCCCCACAATGCCACACACTATACCCCCCACAATGCCACACACACTATACCCCAACAATGCCACACTATACCCCCACAATGTCACACACACTACACCCCCCACAATGCCACACACACTATACCCCCCACAATGCCACACTCACTATAACCCCCCCACAATGCCACACTCACTATACCCCCCCACAATGCCACACACACTGTACTCCCCACAATGCCACACACACTATACCCCCCACAATGCCACACACACTATACCCCCCACAATGCCACACACACTATACCCCACAATGCCACACACACTATACCCCCCACAATGCCACACACACTATACCCCCCCCCACAATGTCACACACTATACCCCCCACAATGCCATACACACTATACCCCACAATGCCACACACACTATACCCCCTACAATGCCACACACACTATACCCCCCACAATGTCACACACACTATACCCCCCACAATGTCACACACTATACCCCCCACAATGCCACACTCACTATACCCACCCACAATGCCACACACACTATACCCCCCACAATGCCACACAACACTATACCCCCACAATGTCACACACTATGCCCCCCACAATGCCACACTCACTATACCCCCCACAATGCCACACACACTATACCCCCCACAATGCCACACACACTATAACCCCCCACAATGCCACACACACTATAACCCACCCCGCCCCCACAATGCACCACACACACTATACCCCACAATGCCACACACACTATACCCACCCACAATGCAACACCACTATACTCCCCACAATGCCACACACACTATAACCCCCCACAATGCCACACACACTATACCCCCCCACAATGCCACACACACTATACCCCCCACAATGCCACACACACTATAACCCCCACAATGCCACACACACTATAACCCCACAATGCCACACACACTATACCCCCACAATGCCACACACACTATACCCCCCACAATGCCACACACTATACCCCCCACAATGTCACACACACTATACCCCCACAATGCCACACACACTATACCCCCCACAATGCCACACACACTATACCCCCCACAATGTCACACACACTATACCCCCCACAATGCCACACACTATACCCCCCACAATGCCACACACACTATACCCCCACAATGCCACACACACTATACCCCCACAATGTCACATACACTATACCCCCCACAATGCCACACACACTATACCCCCCACAATGCCACACACTATACCCCACAATGTCACACACACTATACCCCACACAATGCCACACACTATACCCCCCACAATGCCACACACACTATACCCCCCACAATGCCACACACACTAGTCCACACACTACCCCCCACAATGCCACACACACTATACCCACCCACAATGCCACACACACTATACTCCCACAATGCCACACACACTATACCCCACAATGCCACACTCACTATACCCCCCACAATGCCACACACACTATACCCCCACAATGCCACACACACTATACTCCCCACAATGCCACACACACACTATACCCCACAATGCCACACTCACTATACCCCCACAATGCCACACACACTATACCCCCCACAATGCCACACACACTATACCCCCCACAATGTCACACACACTATACCCCCCACAATGCCACACACTATACCCCCCACAATGCCACACACACTATACCCCCCACAATGGCACACACACTATACCCCCCCACAATGCCACACACACTATACCCCCCACAATGTCACACACACACTATACCCCCCCCCCACACAATGTCACACACACTATACCCCCCACAATGCCACACACACTATACCCCACAATGCCACACACACTATACTCCCCACAATGCCACACACACTATACCCCACAATGCCACACACACTATACCCCCACAATGCCACACACACTATACCCCCACAATGCCACACACACTATACCCCCACAATGCCACACACACTATACCCCCCCACAATGTCACACACTATATCCCCCCCACAATGCCACACACACTATACCCCCCCACAATGTCACACACACTATACCCCCCCCACAATGTCACACACACTATACCCCCCACAATGTCACACACTATACCCCCCCCACAATGCCACACACTATAACCCCCCCACAATGCCACACACACTATACCCCCCCACAATGCCATACACACTATACCCCCCCACAATGCCACACACACTATACCCCCCACAATGTCACACACACTATACCCCCCCACAATGTCACACACTATACCCCCCCACAATGCCACACACACTATACCCCCCACAATGTCACACACACTATACCCCCCCACAATGTCACACACTATACCCCCCCACAATGCCACACACTATACCCCACACACTCGACCCCCCACAACACCACCACACACACTCTATCCCCCCCAGAACGCCACATACACTATACTCCACCACACACAATATCCCCCCCCACACCACCGCACACACTCTATAGCCCCCCCACAACACCACTTACACTATCCCCCCCAACACCACCACACACACTCTGCCCCCACACCACCACACACACACTCTACCCCACCAAACACCATTACACACACTCTACCCCCACACCACACACACACTCTACCACCACACACACTCTACCCCCACACCACACACTCTACCACCACACACACTCTACCCCCCCCCCCAAACACCATTACACACACTCTACCCCCACACCACCACACATACTGTGTTGTTAAGCCGCTACTTGGTGGAGGCATTGCTGAAGGATACTCCAGACCTTGAGGTAAGTTGAACGTATTTATTGAGCGATTAACAGAGCTCCTAAATGAGTTCTACACTCCACTAATCTGACTCAAGTAACACAGTACACTCTACTAACTGCACACGTGCTATGGTGTGGCAGTGCAGCTAACCTCACACGTCTTGCTCTCTCGGTTTCTGCCGGTGGAAGGGGCAGGGCCTGTGTGCCTTGTCCTTTTTATAGTGGTCGTGTGCTGCCCTTTTGTGGTTATGCTACCACTGGGTGTTCTGATTACCCATTGGTTGTGACTTCTGATGACCCATTGGTTACGTGTCTGCATATCATTACATCTCCCCATTTTTTTTGTTGTGTGCCTGTCTAATGTGGTGATGGTAGGTTTGGTTGACAGCATGAAAGAATATGCATGACTTGGATATACAGTAGACACAAGGCGGCAAATGTTCATAAGTCCAGTGTTTGGGGTCACCGTCTTATCCTTGATGACCTCCTGAGAGGTGGCGGAGGGGATGCCGGTGTCTTGATAGGTGTGTGGGAGTCACGACTGGTGGAATCGTGGTTCGTGGTGTCTTGAGGTGGCGCTTCAACAGATGCAAGTGGAAGGGGAATTGGTTGTGGGCGTATGATTTTCCGAAGTGCCCTTCGATTTTGTCGATTGATGGTGCCATCAGCTGTTTTAATCACAAAGGATCTGGGCGTGGCCTGCTGAATGATGATAGCTGGGGCAGAGTAACCCGCCACCAGATGTTTTGATCCTGACGGTGTCTGCTGGAGATAGCACGTCAAGATCGGTGGCATATGCGTCAGAGTGCTGTTTCTGACTGTCATGAAGCTGTTGCATCTTTTGTAGTACCGGTAAGTGATCTGGGTTGGGCAGGTGTAGGGCTGGAAGTGTTGTCCTCAGGTTCCTGTTCATCAGCAGTTGAGCTGGTGACATGCCAGTTGATAAGTACCGCCATGGTACGATGTTGTACGTGAGTAGTGCAAGGTATATGTCGGAGGCGGAGTCCGAGGCTTTGTGGATAAGTTGCTTGACCATGTGCACCCCCTTTTTGACTTTGCCGTTGGACTGGAGGTAAGGTGTTTGAGGTTGTAGCCTTTAGCAGATGTGATCCATTCTTGACTGTGGAAACACCGGCCATTGTCGCTCATGACAGTATTCGGGATGCAATGCCGCGAGAACGTCTCTTTGCACGCTTTGACGGTCTTGGAGGTGAGGTCGGACAGCTTCAGCACCTCAGGATAGTTTGAGAAGTAATCAATGAGTAAGATGTAGTCGCAGCCATTCGCGTGGAATGGTCAATGCTGACCTTGGACCATGGTGAGGTTTCCAGGTCGTGTTGTTGGAGTGTCTCCTTGTCCTGTGCTGGTTGGAACTTCTGACAGGTCTCGCAGTCCAAGACCATGTCCATGATGTCCTAGTTGATGCCGGGCCAGTAGACGGCTTGTCGGGCCCTGTGTCTGCATTTTTCTATGCCCAGGTGCCCCTCGTGAATTTGCCACAGTACCATGTGCTGGTGACGCAGAGGGATCACTATTCTGTTCATCTTTAGCAGGATTCCGTTGATCAGCGTTAGGTCGTCTTTGACATTATAGAATGGAGGGCATTGCCCTTTCGGCCACCCATTGTTGAGGTTGTAGATGACTCGCTGCAGCAGGGGGTCTTTGTCCGTCTCTTCTCTGATGAGAACGAGTTTTTCGTCTGTTGCCGGGAGGTTGCTTGAGCACATTTGTACCTGCGATTCAATGTGCTGGATGATCTCCAGTGGCTCACTCGGTGAGGTGACGGAGCGGGACAATGCATCTGCAACGGTGAGCTCTTTGCCAGGTGTGTACACAAGATCAAAATCGTACCTCCGGAGTTTGAGCACAATTCTCTGCAATCGGGGAGTCATGTTGTTCAGGTTCTTTTGGATGATGTGGACCAGAGGTCTGTGATCTGTTTCAACGGTGAATGTTGGCAGGCCGTAGACATAGTCATGGAATTTGAGGATGCCGGTGAGAAGACCTAAACACTCCTTTCAATCTGCGCGTACCTGGTCTCCGTCGGTGTCATTGCCCATGATGCGTATGCTACTGGGACCCATGATGATGAGTCGTCTTTCTGTAGCAGTACCGCTCCAATGCCATCCTGACTCGCATCAGTCGAGATCTTTGACTCAGATCGTGAAACTAAGAATACGAGGATGGGTGCAGTGGTGAGTTCGGCCTTCAGCTCCAACCACTCTGTCTGGTGTTCAGTCTTTCACTCGTAGGTGGTTGATTTATCAGTTTTCTTAGGGACGTGGTGTGTGTGGCCAAATTAGAGATGAATTTGCCTCTGATGTTTACCACTCCAAGGAAGTGCAGTACTGCTTTTTTGTCCTCCGGACTTTCATTGCCTCAATGGCTTTTATTTTGTCCGTGTCCGGGCATACACTGTGTTTCGATATCTGATCACCCAGGAACTTCAGCGGGAACGTCCCAAAGCAGCACTTGGATTTGTTTAGCTTGAGGCCATGCTCATGTAGGCGTTGGAATACTCTCGTCAGTCGCGACACATGTTCCTCCAGAGTTGAAAACCAGATTATGACATCGTCAACGTAGACACAAACCCCGTCTATTCCTTCCATCATCTGTTCCATGATGCGGTGGAATATTTCTGATGCCGAGATGGTAGATTCGTAGGTCCCCCAAAGGCATCTTGACGCACACCATCAAGCTGACCCAATCAGTTGGTTCAATGACTTTAGAGATGATGCCTTTCTTCTGTAGGCTTGTGAGCTCTGCTTTCAGTCGATCCCTCAGTGGAGCAGGAACTATCCTTGGTGGGTGGACCGCAGTAGAATTTTGTACTCAAATGGTAGTGTGCCCATTCCGCTGAAGACATCTGAGTATTGGGTCAGTATGTCATTGATGCTGACCTGAATGAGATGGCGTCATGGTGTAGACCCTTTGGATGAGGTTCAGTTGCTTGCAGGCTTGCGCACATAGCAGGGACGCCCCGTCTTGTTGGATGATCTCGAATCTCAGGCTTGTGTCTATGTGTTAGTTGGACACTGTCAGATGTTCAACCGCAATGCCGTGATTGTGTTGCCACTGTTGCCCTGGAGTTTGCAAGCAGCTGGAAGGATTTTGGATGCCATCTTGATTTTCATGAAGTCCAACTTTGAGATCAGGTTGGCGGAGGCACCTGTGTCCAGTTTTAACTGGATGGGGCATCGGTTGACATCCATCACTATGTTCCATTCATCCTCGGAATCAACGGCAAGGATTGATTGGACTTGCGAGGTGTCCGGTCTGGCGTTTTTGCACTTCGTGATGATGCCTACTCGGAATGTTTTATCCAGGCAGTCATCGTCTGGATCTGTTGCACTACCTTGATCAGAGTTATGCATTTGGTGTTGCACACTTCTGATGCTGTTCTGTTTGAACTGTGTTCGCTGACCCCTGAATTGTGGTGCAGATCTGCACAGAGCTGCATAGTGGTTGAGTTTCCCACATTGGAGACATTGTTTGCCTTTTGCAGGGCATTTTTTTCTAAAGTGGGTGGTTCCACAGTTTGTACATGACATGACGTCAGCGTCATGACATTCCGTGCGTCGTCGCGCATGCGCAGTGCGGTTCTCGGCCGATTCGTATTCCCGGTCGTACTGCGCATGCAGTAGGAGCACGCGAGATGGCTGCCATTGGAGACGTGGAGGCACTGCATCCGGGAGATGGCCTGAACACTCTCCACTTCGTGGGAGGTTTGTTTTTCACTCTCAGCATTTCTGTATTGTGAGTTGGATTTTTTTGAATGTTCATTTACAGTGCACGTTTCAATAGCGATCTTTAAGGTCATATGTTTGATTTTTAGCCATTGCTCTCTGAGGATCAGAGTGGATTCCAAAAACGATTTGGTCTCTGATCATGGAGTCAATGTCACTGAAGTTGCAGGATTGCGCTAGCAGTCTAAGGTTAGTGCGATAACTATTGAAGGATTCATCTTTACCTTGTATCCTTTATTTAAAGATGTAGCGCTCAAATATTTTGTCCGCGTCAACCTCGCAGTGGCTGTCAAATTTTTCCAAGATAGTTTGGTATTTTGTTTTGTCCTGCCCTTCTGTGTATTGAAACGAGTTGAAGATCTCTATCGCGTGGTCACCCGCAGTGGTCAGTAGGAGAGCTATCTTCCGAGCGTCGGTTGCGCCATTCAAGTCGGATGCTTCTGCATATAGAACATAGAACAGTGCAGCACAGAACAGGCCCTTCGACCCTCGATGTTGTGCCGAGCAATGATCACCCTACTCAAACCCACGTATCCACCTTATACCCGTAACCCAACAACTCCCCCCCACCCCCCCCCCCCCCTTAACCTTACTATTAGGACACTACGTGCAATTTAGCATGGCCAATCCACCTAACCCGCACATCTTTGGACTGTGGGAGGAAACCGGAGCACCCGGAGGAAACCCACGCACACACGGGGAGGACGTGCAGACTCCACACAGACAGTGACCCAGCCGAGAATCGAACCTGGGACCCTGGAGCTGGAATAGTTGGAATTTTTGTTTAAACGAATGCCAGTTAGCAGTAAGATTACCGGTGGTCCTGAGTTGACGAGGAGCCTGTGTCTTGCCCATCGTGCCTGGATTCGGTAGCTGTTTGTGTTGGCTCTGTTGCCAAAGAGCTGTCTGAGTTTGTCTCTGACATTACTGAGTTGAACTAGGTAGATTTAGTAGCCACTCCCGTACCATGTGTTGTTATGTTACTATAAGCCGCTACTTGGTGTCGGCGTTTCTAAAGGATACTCCAGACCTTGAGATAAGTTGAACGTATTTATTGAGCGATTAACAAAGCTCCTAAATGAGTTCTACGCTCTACTAATCTGACTGTAGTAACACAGTATACTCTACTAACTATATGAACTTGCTCTAGGTGACATGCTATTGTGTGGCGGTGCTGCTAACCTCACCTGTCTTGCTCTCTAGGTTTCTGCCGGTGGAAGGGGCAGGGCCTGAGTACCTTGTCCTTTTTATAGTGGTCGTGTGGTGCCCTCTTGTGATGATGCCACCGCTGGGTGTTCTACTTACCCACTGGTTGTGTCTTGTTCTGATGACCCATTGGTTACATGTCTGCATATTATTACACTCTACCGCCACACCACCACACACACACACACACACTCTACCCCCTCACAACACCACCATACACTCTATCCCCCCACAACACCACTACACACACTCTTACCCCCCCCCAAGACCACCACACACATACACTCTACCCCCTCCACAACACCGCCATACACACTCTATTTCTCCCCCCCCCCCCCACAACACCACCATACACACTATATTCCCTCCCCCACTCCCCACAACACCACCAGACACAAGGGCGGCATGTGGCGCAGTGGATAGCACTGGGACTGCGGCGCTGAGGACCCAGGTTCGAATCCCGGCCCTGGGTCACTGTCTGTGTGGAGTTTGCACATTCTCCCCATGTCTGTGTGGGTTTCACCCCCACAACCCAAAGATGTGCCGGTTAGGTGGATTGGCCACACTAAATTCCCCTTAATTGGAAAAAAAAAATTGGATACTCTACATTTATTGAAAAAAACACCACTATACACACACCCTATCCTCCCCCACAACGCCACACACACTATCCCTTACACACTATCCCCCCACAACACCACCACACACACTCTATCCCCCCACAACGCCACATACACTATCCCCCCCCACAACATATCCCCCCCCACAACACCACACACACTCCATCCCCCTCACAATGCCACGCACTCTTCCCCCCCAACGCCACACAATTTACCCCCCACAACGCTACACACTCTACCACCCCCCACAACGCCACACACTCTACCACCCCCCACAACGCCACACTCTACCCCCGACAACGCCACACACTCTACCCCGCCACACACTCTACCACCCCCCATAACGCCACACAATTTACCCCCCACAATACCACACACTCTACCACCCCCCCACAACGCCACACACTCTACCACCCCCCCACAACGCCACACACTCTACCACCCCCCACAACGCCACACACTCTACCACCCCCCCCACAACGCCACACACTCTACCACCCCCCACAACGCCACACACTCTACCACCCCCCACAACGCCACACACTCTACCCCCACAACGCCACACTCTACCACCCCCCACAACGCCACACACTACCCCCCACAACGCCACACACTACCCCCCACAATGCCACACACTCTACCCCCCACAATGCCACACTCTACCACCCCCCACAACGCCACACACTCCACCACCCCCCACAACGCCACACACTCTACCACCCCCACAACGCCACACACTCTTACCCCCCCCACAACGCCACACACTCTAACCCCCCAATGCCACACTCTACTCCCCCACAACACCACACACACTATCCCTGACACACACCATCCCCCCACACCACCACCACACACTCACACACACACACACACACACACACACACAATTCCCCCCCACAACACCACACACACTATCCCCCCACAATGCTACACACTCAATCCCCCCCCCATAACGCCACACACTCTACCCCCCACAACGCCACACACTCTACCACCCCCCACAACGCCACACACTACCCCCCACAACGCCACACTCTACCCCCCACAATGCCACACACTCTACCCCCCACAACGCCACACACTCTACCCCCCACAACGCCACACACTCTACCACCCCCCACAACGCCACACACTCTACCACCCCCCACAACGCCACACACTCTACCACCCCCCACAACGCCACACACTACCCCCCACAACGCCACACACTACCCCCCACAACGCCACACACTACCCCCCACAACACCACACACTACCCCCCACAACGCCACACACTACACCCCACAACACCACACACTACCCCCCACAACGCCACACACTACCCCCCACAACGCCACACACTACCCCCCACAACGCCACACACTACCCCCCACAACGCCACACACTACCCCCCACAACGCCACACACTACCCCCCACAACGCCACACTCTACCACCCCCCACAACGCCACACACTCTACCACCCCCCACAACGCCACACACTCTACCACCCCCCACATCGCCACACACTCTACCACCCCCCACATCGCCACACACTCTACCCCCCCCAACGCCACACACTCTACCCCCCCCACGCCACATACTCTACCACCCCCCCCAACGCCACACACTCTACCCCCACAACGCCACACACTCTTCCCTCCCCACAATGCCACGCACTCTACCACCCCCCACAACGCCACACACTCTACCACCCCCCACAACGCCACACACTCTACCACCCCCCACAACGCCACACACTCTACCCCCCCAACGCCACACACTCTACCCCCCCCACGTCACATACTCTACCACCCCCCCCAACGCCACACACTCTACCCCCACAACGCCACACACTCAACCCCCCAAAATGCCACACTCAACCCCCCCACAATGCCACACACACTATCCCTGACACACACCATCCCTCCCACACCACCACACACACATACAATCCCCCCCACAACACCACCACGCATACTCTATCCCCCCACACTCAATCCCCCCCACAACGCCACACACACTATCCGACACATTACCCCCCCCACAACACCACCACGCACACTCTATCCCCCAACAACGCCACACACACACTCCATCCCCCTCACAATGCCGCGCTCTTCCCCCCCCACAAAGCCACACACTCTACCCCCCACAACGCCACACACTCTACCACCCCCCACAACGCCACACACTCTACCACCCCCCACAACGCCACACACTCTACCACCCCCCACAACGCCACACACTCTACCCCCCCACAACGCCACACACTCTACCCCCCCCAACGCCACACACTCTACCCCCCCCACGCCACACACTCTACCCCCCCCACGCCACACACTCTACCTCCCCACGCCACATACTCTACCACCCCCCCAACGCCACACACTCTACCCCCACAACGCCACACACTCAACCCCCCAAAATGCCACACTCAACCCCCCCACAATGCCACACACACTATCCCTGACACACACCATCCCTCCCACACCACCACACACACATACAATCCCCCCCACAACACCACCACGCATACTCTATCCCCCCCACAACGCCACACACACTATCCGACACATTACCCCCCCCACAACACCACCACGCACACTCTATCCCCCAACAATGCCACACACTCAATCCCCCCCAACAACGCCACACACACACTCCATCCCCCTCACAATGCCGCGCTCTTCCCCCCCCACAAAGCCACACACTCTACCCCCCACAACGCCACACACTCTACCCCCCCAACGCCACACACTCTACCCCCCACAATGCCACACACTCTACCCCCCCCACAACGCCACACACACTATCCCTGACATACACTATCCCCCCCCACAATTCCACACACACTCTACCCCCCACAATGCCACACACTCTGCCCCCCCAACGCCACACACTCTGCCCCCCCCAATGCCACACACACTCTATCCCCCCACACTCTATCCCCCCCCCAGAACACCACACATACTCTATCCCTCCCACACAGCAAAACTTCTATCCCCTCACAACAACAAACAACACCTCACAAACTACCCCCTCACCCCCACCCCACTGCATTGGCCATGCTAAAGTGCCCCTTAGTGTCCAAAATGTTTGGTGGAGTTACTGGGTTATGGGGATAGGGTGGAGGCATGGGCTTAAGTAGGGTGCTCCATTCAAGAGTCGGAGCACACCCGGCGGGCCAAATGGCCACCTTCTATGAGTCTATGAACACACTCCAACCCCCCCCCCCCCCCCACAACAACACCACACACACACAACCACCCCCACCCCCCCCACCCCCACAACAACACATGCACACTCTACCCCAATCCTCCCCCCATAACAACACTATACACTCTTTCTCTCCCCTCATTCCTGCACACCAACACCACACACCAGACAAACAAATAAACTATCCCCTTGGAGGAGCAGAAGTCATGAAAAGCGTTACATTCATGCAAGATGTTTATTTATAATCTACTGGTTTTCGGAAACTGTGGGAATTGCAGATTTGGTTCACATTCAATGAACACCAAACATTATTCATAAGGATCTGTAAGTATTTTGTCAAAACAACTTCATCAACAATTTATATTCAAGCAGTGCCTTTATTATAAAAAAAAAGTCAAGATGCTGCACAGAGGTATAATCAAAGAATAGTTTTGAAAATTCCGTAGAGCAATTATTATTAGTCAAATAAAATTCCCAACTCGCACCATGAAGCCAATCCATAAGGGCTGCCTATTTTACCATCACTATTTGGCCCAAGCAACGTATGAGAAGCAATGATGTTTTGTAATAAAAGGATTCGGAAATATTTTTACATTTATTAACTTTTCTGGGTAAATTAGCCAGGCCAATCCCATTATTCAGGAGGTTGGATGCCTTATCAAACTATTCGGAAGGACAGAGTGGATGGTAAGGGAGGTGGTGTTGCTCTGTTATTTAAGGATGACATCCGGGCAATAGTAAGGGATGACATCGGTGCTATGGAGGATAAGGTTGAATCCATTTGGGTGGAAATCAGGAATAGTAAGGCGAAAAAGTCACTGATAGGAGTAGTCTATCGGCCACCAAATAGTAACGAGATGGTGGGGCAGGCAATAAACAAAGAAATAACTGATGCATGTAGAAATGGTACAGCAGTTATCATGGGGGATTTTAATCTACATGTCGATTGGTTTAACCAGGTCGGTCAAGGCAACCGTGAGGAGGAGTTTATAGAATGTATCCGCGATAGTTTCCTAGAACAGTATGTAATGGAACCTACGAGGGAACAAGCGGTCCTAGATCTTGTCCTGTGTAATGAGACAGGATTGATTCATGATCTCATAGTTAGGGATCCTCTCGGAAGGAGCGATCACAATATGGTGGAATTTAAAATACAGATGGAGGGTGAGAAAGTAAAATCAAATACTAGTGTTTTGTGTTTAAACAAAGGAGATTACAAGGGGATGAGAGAAGAACTAGCTAAGGTAGACTGGGAGCTAAGACTTTATGGTGGAACAGTTGAGGAACAGTGGAGAACCTTCCAAGCGATTTTTCACAGTGCTCAGCAAAGGTTTATACCAACAAAAAGGAAGGACGGAAGAAAGAGGGAAAATCGACCGTGGATATCTAAGGAAATAAGGGAGAGTATCAAATTGAAGGAAAAAGCATATAAAGCGTCAAAGATTGCTGGGAGATTAGAGGACTGGGAAATCTTTAAGGGGCAACAGAAAGCTACTAAAAAAGCTATAAAGAAGAGTAAGATAGAGTATGAGAGTAAACTTGCTCAGAATATAAAAACAGACAGTAAAAGTTTTTACAAATATATAAGACAAAAAAGAGTGGCTAAGGTAAATATTGGTCCTTTAGAGGATGAGAAGGGAGTTTTAATAATGGGAAATGAGGAAATGGCTGAGGAACTGAACAGGTTTTTTGGGTCGGTCTTCACAGTGGAAGACACAAATAACATGCCAGCGACTGATAGAAATGAGGCTATGACAGGTGAGCACCTTGAGAGGATTGTTATCACTAAGGAGGGAGTGATGGGCAAGCTAATGGGGCTAAAGATAGACAAGTCTCCTGGCCCTGATGGAATGCATCCCAGAGTGCTAAAAGAGATGGCTAGGGAAATTGCAGATGCACTAGTGATAATTTACCGAAATTCACTAGACTCTGGGGTGGTCCCGGTGGATTGGAAATTAGCAAATGTGACGCCACTGTTTAAAAAAGGAGGTAGGCAGAAAGCAGGAAATTATAGGCCAGTGAGTTTAACTTCGGTAATAGGGAAGATGCTGGAATCTATCATCAAGGAAGAAATTGCGAGGCATCTGGATAGAAATTGTCCCATTGGGCAGACGCAGCATGGGTTCGTAAAAGGCAGGTCATGCCTAACTAATTTAGTGGAATTTTTTGAGGACATTACCAGTGCAGTAGATAACGGGGAGCCGATGGATGTGGTATATCTGGATTTCCAGAAAGCCTTTGACAAGGTGCCACACAAAAGGTTGCTGCATAAGATAAAGATGCATGGCATTAAGGGTAAAGTAGTAGCATGGATAGAGGATTGGTTAATTAATAGAAAGCAAAGAGTTGGGATAAATGGGTGTTTCTCTGGTTGGCAATCAGTAGCTAGTGGTGTCCCTCAGGGATCCGTGTTGGGCCCACAATTGTTCACAATTTACATTGATGATTTGGAGTTGGGGACCAAGGGCAATGTGTCCAAGTTTGCAGATGACACTAAGATGAGTGGTAAAGCGAAAAGTGCAGAGGATACTGGAAGTCTGCAGAGGGATTTGGATAGGTTAAGTGAATGGGCTCGGGTCTGGCAGATGGAATACAATGTTGACAAATGTGAGGTTATCCATTTTGGTAGGAATAACAGCAAACGGGATTATTATTTAAACGATAAAATATTAAAGCATGCCGCTGTTCAGAGAGACTTGGGTGTGCTAGTGCATGAGTCACAGAAGGTTGGTTTACAAGTGCAACAGGTGATTAAGAAGGCAAATGGAATTTTGTCCTTCATTGCTAGAGGGATGGAGTTTAAGACTAGGGAGGTTATGTTGCAATTGTATAAGGTGTTGGTGCGGCCACACCTGGAGTATTGTGTTCAGTTTTGGTCTCCTTACTCGAGAAAGGACGTACTGGCGCTGGAGGGTGTGCAGAGGAGATTCACTAGGTTAATCCCAGAGCTGAAGGGGTTGGATTATGAGGAGAGGTTGAGTAGACTGGGACTGTACTCGTTGGAATATAGAAGGATGAGGGGGGATCTTATAGAAACATTTAAAATTATGAAGGGAATAGATAGGATAGATGCGGGCAGGTTGTTTCCACTGGCGGGTGACAGCAGAACTAGGGGGCATAGCCTCAAAATAAGGGGAAGTAGATTTAGGACTGAGTTTAGGAGGAACTTCTTCACCCAAAGGGTTGTGAATCTATGGAATTCCTTGCCCAGTGAAGCAGTTGAGGCTCATTCATTACATGTTTTTAAGGTAAAGATAGATAGTTTTTTGAAGAATAAAGGGATTAAGGGTTATGGTGTTCGGGCCGGAAAGTGGAGCTGAGTCCACAAAAGATCAGCCATGATCTAATTGAATGGCGGAGCAGGCTCGAGGGGCCAGATGGCCTACTCCTGCTCCTAGTTCTTATGTTCTTATGTTCATCGCACTGGGGCCATACCAGTCTTCACACTTATGCCAGATCCTACTGGTGGGGACGGGAGGTGGGAGAAGCAGGAAATCCCACAATATGGAGTTCAGGTTTTGCCCCAGACAAGGCTTCCACACAGCAGGAGTAACAACAGTCGTGTGCCAGATGGCCCATTTATTTATTGGGACATTATTGCCAAATCTCTGTGAAGGGATTAATGGTTAGTAATGTGCTTGAAATTGAAAGGTTAGTAAACGTTTATCACACTAATAGTTTTTTCATACCATGAATCTGGTCACAAATTCAAATTTAGCTGTGGGAATCTGCACAGCCAGTGCAAGATTTACTCGCTCAGGAATGCCTTTTATTTCCACTGGAGAAGTGTGGAGTGGGTAAAAGAGTGTGTAGGTAAATTGATGAAGGCTTACCGCTACGGCCGGGCTTAAAGGAACTGCCACTTTCTTAGTTATTGCTAGGTATCCTGGGGCAGAAGCTGTGACTTTATAGTCTCCAGGAGCTAGAAGCCTCCAGAAATCACCGTCTTTAGCTGAAGAGAAAGAAAAAAATATGCATGAATTATAGTTTTAGTGAAACGAGTGAATGACAGATTCCTTCCAGCCCTGGACAGTTTTTGGAATTTATATATATTCCAAAAGAATCATTCTCAGTGAATACGGGAGTGTCTAATCAGTTAAGATCAGGCAGACGTCCAATACAGCTAAGTATGTAAACATTAAGTAAGAGAGCAATTTTTGATTCAATCATTATCTTCCCAAGTCTACAAAATGCGCCACGTTTAATTTGGCCAGTGGGAATTTTCATAAAAATAATTGGGCTGTGCGGCAGCACAGTGGTTAGCACTGTTGCTTCACAGCTCCAGGATCCCCGGTTCGATTCCTGGCTTAGGTCACTGTGCAGAGTCTGCATGTTCTCCCTGTGTCTGCGTGGGTTTCCACCGGGTGCTCCAGTTTCGTCCCACAAGTCCCGAAAAACGTGCTGTTCTGTAATTTGGACTTTCTGAATTCTCCCTCTGTGGAACCTGATGTGTTTGGCAGGTTGGTTCGATGTGGACTGCAGGGAAGTTAGAAACAGACGTCTAACACTGGAGAAGATCCAACACTGTTTTATTCAACTAGAGAACTGCGATACATATTCAGCTGTGGGTCGACACTATACTGATCTGACCGGTGACCAAGTAGTAGCCTGACCAGACCTACTAGCTACCACATGGTGTTTGCACTTGCTAGCTCGTGGACTCTGTCTCAGTAGCTGGGTCCCGAGAGAGCGGGAAACCTAGTGCCCTCTGGCTTTACAGTGGTAGGCACTACTGGTGATTGGCTGTACTATGCTGTATGCTTACTGGTCATCCTATATGTCAATCACTGCCTGTCTGCATCTCATTATCTACATGAGTGGATATTATGACATCTCGCCTCTTTTTTTTAGTTGAATAAATATGGAGGTATATATATATATATATATATACACACACACATACCTGACTATATACAAACAGAGCTTGAACAAACGTTTATACATGAGAAGGTGCCGATAGTGCAGATACATGACAAATGAAGCAATATTTACAAAGGTTAAATCGATGAATTCAGTCACAAAATTTACAAAAGTTCAGTCCACAGATTCAGTCTTTGTGGTGGGCGACGAATTCTTGTCCATCGCCGCAGAGGTGGATCAGGAGCCGCCTGCACGTGGATAGGTGGGATCGCTGCCATCGCGGTGGTTGCGTGGGCCGGCAGGATCACTGGCAGATCAGTGGCCTCATGGCAGGGTACGTCTGGAGGAAGTAGGATGGCCGGCGGAGCACTGCGGTCAGGTGGTGGGCGTGGTGGGGGGGGGGGGGGGGAAGAGTGCGTGGCATTGTGAAGGGGATGGAGTGTGTGTGTGTGGCGTTGTGGGGGGGATTGAATGTCTGTGTGTGTGTGGCGTTGTGGGGGGATTGAGTGTGTGTGGCATTGTGAGGGGGATGGAGTGTGTGTGTGTGCCCACCACCTGACCTCTTCGCAATGCCCGTCTGTTGCGCCACAGCAGGGAGCCATCAGCCATGTGGACAAGGAAAGACCTTGGGGCAACTTGTTTGACAACAACAGCTGTGGCTGACCAGCCGCCCTCAGGCAACCGCGAACACGATGGGCTGGAGCCAGCTCGGGTAGATCCGTGGCATGTGCATCATATGTGACCTTCTGTTGGACCCGGGACTGCTGCATTTTTTGTAAAACCGTGAGATGGTCAAGGTCTGGAACATGGATGGCTGGAATGTTGGCTTGCAAATTTCCATCGGGCGAGGCCGTCGCCGGTGACTATGACATGGTGTGGACTCGCTGAACCAGGTTCAGGAGCTTGCAGGCTTGAGCAGGGACGCCCTGTCAGGCCTGACGATTTCAAACCGTAATGTTGCGTTGATTGCCTTGTTGACACGAGCCACTGGCAGCTATGGCATTGCCATTGCAGTCAAGGAGCTGGCAGGCCGGTGGAAGAATGCTTGGTCGGGCCTGGATGGTGTTGAGGTCGGATTGTGAGATGAGGTTCGCAGTCGCGCCGGTGTCCAGTTTAAATCGGATGCGAGGACTTCCGGTTGCGGTGATGCGGAGCTAAGCCACACGTTCAGTGGCTCCCGCTATTTTCAGACTTTTGGGCTCTTTTAAGGGCCCGTAGCAGCGCTGGTTGGACTTTTCCCGGTGTGGGAACACATGTGCTGCACCTATCTGCCGGTGGGTGGACTTGACCAGGTGCAGGGCGGTCAAAAAATCGGCTTTGGAGCAGAGAAAGGCGAGGGGCAGGAAGAACAAAATGGCGGCGGGCGGGGAACCGGCAGCGTTGCAGCAGTGGGCGCAGGAGCAGCAGGAGTTACTCCAGCACTGCTTCAGAGAGCTGAAAGCTGAGCTGCTGGAACCACTAAAGGCCTCACTGGATAAGCTCATGGCGACCCAGACGGCCCAGGGTGCAGAGATCCGCGAGTTACGGCAAAAGGCCTCGGAGAATGAGGATGAAATCCTAGGCCTGGCAGTGAAGGTGGAGTCGCACGAGGCGCTCCACAAGAAATGGCAAGCGAGGATGGAGGAAATGGAGAACCACTCGCGGCGGAAGAACTTGCGGATCCTGGGCCTCCCGGAGGGGCTGGAGGGTTCGGACCTAGGGGCCTATGTGGTCTTGATGCTGAACTCGCTGATGGGAGCGGGGTCCTTCCAAGGACCCTTGGAGCTGAAAGGTGCCCATCGGGTGTTGGTGAGGAATCCCAGGCCGAACGAGCCGCCAAGGGCGGTGCTGGTCCGTTTTCACCGTTTCGTCGACCGAGAATGTGTGCTGAGATGGGCTAAAAAGGAGAGGAGCAGCAGGTGGGAGAATGCAGAGGTCCGGATTTATCAGGACTGTAGCGCGGAGGTGGCGAAGAAAAGGGCTGGTTATAACCGGTCGAAGGCACTGCTGCACAAGAGAGGGGTGAAGTTTGGCCTGGTACCTCTGGGTCACTTATAAAGATCGCCAGTACTATTTTGACTCCCCGGAAGGGGCCTGGGCCTTTGTCCAGGCAGAGAAGCTGGACTCGAACTGAGGATGGAGGGGGGGTTGGAGGCTGATGTATATTGTCCGGAAGCTCTGTTCTGCCTTGTACTTTTCTGTTTCCTGTTGGTTTTTTGCGTTTTTTTTTTATTTCTGTTCCTTTCTTTCTGGTGGAACGCTGGGGAGATGTTTTGTAGACCCTTTGGGGCGCACGCCTTTTTCTTTCCCACGTTTTGGGTTGGGGGCGGGGTTTAAGTTGGAAACGCAGGCTTTTTCCTGCGCTGGAGTCGGAATGGGAAGGGTCTGTACCGGTCCGGGGTTGGGGGGGGGCGGGGGGTGGTTGGCTTACACCAGAGGGGTCGTTGAGGTGGCGGGAGCAGCCGGGGTCAGCAGGATTCGGCTGACTTACGGAAGTACGATGAGTGGGGCAACGCAGCTAGGGAGGGCCCTAGCTGGGGGGAGTAGGGGAACAGATGGTGCTGGGGGGGGTCGAGGTGGGGACCTGCCACTGTGGGGAACAAGCCGTGTGGGGTTTGCGAGCACGTGGTTGGCCGAGGAAGAGTTATGGCTGACCAGCGGAGAGGGAGGGGGAATATCCCCCCAATTCGGCTGGTCACATGGAATGTAAGGGGGCTGAATGGGCCGGTTAAGTGGGCCTGGGTGGTTGTGCATTTGAAGGGGCTGGGGGCGGGTGTGGCTATGCTCCAGGAAACACACCTTAGGGTGGCGGATCGGGTAAGGCTGAGAAGGGGGTGGGTCGGGCAGGTGTTCCATTCGGTGTTGGATGGAGGAACCACGGGGTGACGATTTTGGTGGGGAAGAGTGTGTCATTTGTGGCGTCAAGTGTGGTAGCGGATAGCTGTGGCAGATATGTTATGGTGAGCGGTAGACTCCAAGGGGAGCTAGTGGTGCTGGTTAATGTGTATGCCCCAAATTGGGACGATGCAGGCTTCATGCGGCGCATGCTGGGCCAGATTCCAGATCTTGAGGCGGGGGGCTTGATAATGGGAGGAGATTTCAATACAATGCTGGACCCAGCACTGGGTCGTTCTAGGTCCAGGACCGGCAAAAGGCTGGCGGCGGCCACAGTGCTGAGGGGGTTCGTGGACCAGATGGGGGGGTGGACCCTTGAAGGTTTATGAGGCCGGGGGGTAGGGAGTTCTCGCTCTTCTCCTATGTCCACAAGGCTTACTCCCGGATTGACATTTTTGTCCTCAGCAGGGCGCTGATTCCGAGGGTGGTAGGGGCGGAGTATTCGGCGATAGCTATATCTGACCACGCTCCGCATTGGGAGGGCCTGGAGCTGGGGGAGGGGAAGGACCAACGCCCGCTGTGGAGGTTAGAGGTGGGGCTGCTGTCGGATGAGGAGGTTTGTGGGCAGGTCCTGAGGTGTATGGAGGGGTATTTGGAAACTAATGACAATGGGGAGGTGCAGGTGCAGGTGGTCTGGGAGGCGCTGAAGGCTGTGGTTAGGGGGGAACTGACCTCTATTAGGGCACACGGGGAGAGGGGGGAGAAAAGGGAGAGGGAGAGGTTGGTGAAAGATATGGGGCGGAATTCTCCGCTCCCGAGAAAAATCGGAGGCCGCTCCTCTCACCTTATACACCCCCACCCGGGGGCCCAGGAGCTGTGCTCCGTTATTCTTGGCCTCCGGGAGCGTCAAGGCGGCGCGCCGAGAATGAGGCGACAGCGGCGCCTATGTGACGTCAGCCGCGCATGCGCAGGTTGGCCGGCTCCAACCCGCGCATGCGCGGCTGACGTCATGACGGCTGACGGATCAAACCCGCGCATGCGCGGTGGCCATCTTCCCCTCTGCTGCCCTGCAAGAGGTGGCAGCTTGATCTTGCGGGACGGCGGAGGGGAAAGAGTGCGTCGCTTTGAGACGCCGGCCCGACGATCGGTGGGCACCGATCGCAGGTCAGTCCCTCCCGAGCATGGCCGTGGTGCTCACTCCCCTCTCCGCCCCCCACAAGCTTCAAACGGGCCTTTGGCGCCCATGTTCACGGCGGCAGCGACCAGGTGTGGTTGCCGCCATCGTGCACCAGTCGCGAACGGCAGGCCGCTCGGCCCATCCGGGCCAGAGAATCGCAAGTCGCCGTGAAAAACGGCGAGCGGCGATTCTTCCGAGTGGGGGGTGGGAGAATCGCGGGGAGCGCCAGGGGGGCGTTAAATGAGTCACCCGGCCCTCCCGCGATTTGCCACCCGGCGTGGGGAGTGGAGTATCGCGCCCATGGTAAGGGTGGACAGAAGGTATGCAGAGGTCCCGGAAGAAGGGCTTTTGAGGAAGCGTCATAGTCTCCAAGCAGAGTTCGATATATTGACCATCAGGAAAGCGGAGGTGCAGTGGAGGAGGGCGCAAGGGGCGGTATATGAGTACGGGGAGAATGCAAGTCGGATGCTGGCCCACCAGCTCCGGAAGCGGGAGGCGGCCAGGGAGATAGGGGGAGTTAGGGATGGAGGAGGCAATCTGGTGCGGAGTGCAAGGGGCCTTAACGGAGTGTTCAAGACCTTCTATGAGGAGTTATACCGGTCAGTGCCCCCTGGGGAGGAGGGTGGAATGGACTGCTTTGCGGGGAGGAGCAGATGGAGGGTCTGGGGGTGCCAGTCGAGCTGGAGGAGCTGGCCAATGCGATGGGGAGTATGCAGTCAGGGAAGGAACCGGGGCCTGATGGGTTCCCGGTGGAATTTTATAAGAAGTTTTCAGACCTGTTAGGCCCGCGGTTAGTGAGGACCTTGAATGAGGCAAGGGAGGGGCGGGCCTGGCCCCCGACGATATCCAGGGCATTAATTTCATTGATTTTGAAGCGAGATAAGGACCCCCTCCAGTGTGGGTCTTACAGGCCGATCTCGCTCCTCAATGTGGACTCGAAACTGCTGGCCAAGATACTGGCCAGGAGGGTGGAGGAGGTGGTCCCGCAGGTTATTCACGAGGACCAAACGGGTTTTGTGAAGGGGAGGCAGTTGAACGTCAATGTGCGGTGGCTTCTCAACGTCATAATGATGCCGGCGGTGGACGGAGAGGTGGAGATAGTGGCATCGATGGATGCAGAGAAAGCCTTTGACAGGGTGCAGTGGAGCTACCTGTGGGAGGTATTGAGGAGGTTTGGGTTTGGTGAGGGATTTATTAGGTGGGTGAGCTGTTGTATAATGCTCCAGTGGCAGTGGTGAGCGTGGTGGCGAATGGGAGGAGGTCGGAGGACTTTTGGTTGTACCGGTGGATGAGGTAGGGGTGCCCCTTGTCTCCACTGCTGTTCGCATTGGTGATCAAGCCCCTGGCCATGGCGCTGAGGGAATCGAGGAACTGGAGGGGGATTGTGCGAGGGGGGGGGGGGGGGGGGGGGGGGAGCACTGGCTGTCATTGTACGCGGATGATTTATTGTTGTACATTGCAGTTCCGGCAGGGGGGATGCCAGAGGTGATGAGGATTCTTGGGGAGTTTGGAGACTTTTCTGGCTATAAGCTCAATGTGGGGAAGAGTGAGCTGTTCGTGGTGCATATGGGGGACCAGGAGAAAGAGATGGGGGGCTCCCGCTGAAAAGGGCAGAGAGGACCTTCAGATACCTGGGGGTCCTGATAGAGCTGGGGGGCCCTGCATAGGTTAAACTTTACGAGGCTGGTGGAGCAGATGGAGGAGGAGTTTAGGAGGTGGGATGTGTTGCCACTCTCCCTGGCGGGCAGGGTCCAGTCGGTTAAGAAGACGGTGCTCCCGAGGTTTCTGTTCCTCTTCCAGTGTTTACCCATCATGATCCCGAAGGTTTTCTTTAGGAGGGTCAGCAGGAGTATTACAGGGTTTGTGTGGGCACAGAAGACCCCGAGGGTGAGGAGGGTATTTTTGGAGCGAGGTAGGGAAGTGGGTGGATTGGCGCTGCCCAACCTGTGTGGGTATTAGTGGGCTGCGAACTTGGCAATGATTCGTAGGTGGTTGATGGAGGGGGAGGGAGCCGCATGGAAGAGGATGGAGGCGGCGTCCTTTGTGGGCACGAGCTTAGAGGCGCTGGTGACGGCGCCATTGCCGTTCCCCCTGGCAAGGTACTCTATGAGTCCGGTAGTGGTGGCGACCCTCAAAATCTGGGGGCAGTGGAGGCGGCAGAAGGGGGAAGTGAAGGCCTCAGTTTGGTCCCCGATACAGGGGAACCACCAGTTTGTACCAGGGAGGATGGATGGAGGGTTTTTGAGCTGGCACAGGGCAGGTATCAGGCGGATGGGGAACCTCTTCCAGGACGGGAAGTTTGAGACCTTAGAGGATTTGGAGGGGAAGTGGGGTCTCCCTCCAGGGAATACTTTCAGGTATATGCAGATTAGGGCGTTTGTTAGGCGGCAGGTGGTGAAGTTTCCGCCATTGCCGCCAAGGGGGGTTCAGGATAGGGTGCTCTCGGGGACGTGGGTCGGTGAGGGCAGGATCTCGGCAATTTATGCAGGAGGAGGAGGAGGAGGCCTCGGTGGAAGAGCTGAAAGCGAAGTGGGATGGAGCTGGGAGAGGAGATTGATGAGGGGACGTGGGCGGACGCCCTGGGGAGGGTGCATTCCTCCTCTTCTTGTGCACGGCTTAGTTTAATCCAACTAAAGGTGCTGCATAGGGCACATATGACTGGGACCAGGCTGAGCCGGTTCTTTGGGGGGGGGGAAGGAGGACAGGTGTGGTAGGTGTACTGGGAGCCCAGCGAATCACACCCACAAGTTATGGCCGTGTCCGGCGTTGGAGGGCTTTTGGAAGGGGGTGGCGGGGACCTTGTCAAAGGCAGTTGGCTCCAGGGTGGAACCGGGATGGGGGCTCGCAATTTTTGGGGTAGCATCGGAGCCGGAAGTGCAGGAGGCGAAAGAGGCCGGCATTCAGGCCTTTACATCCCTGGTACCCCGGCTCAGGATTCTTTTACTGTGGAGGGACGTGAAGCCCCAGAGCCTGGAATCCTGGATCAGCGACATGGCTGGGTTCATTAAACTGGAGAGGGTCAAGTTTGCCCTGAGGGGGTCGGTGCAGGGGTTCTTCTGGCGGTGGCAGCCTTTTCTTGATTTCCTGGCGGAGCGTTAGAGGGTGGTTAACTTCAGCAGAAACCCCGGGGGGGGGGGTGGTTACGGGGGTTTGTTTTCATCGTTCTATGCCTATTTCTTTTTCTTGTTAATTTATTGTTTTTGTACTGGGGGGGGGGGGTTCCTGATTTTCTTTATTGTGATAAAATTTGTTGTTGAAAATTTGAATAAAAATTATTTTTTAAAAAATAAATAAATCGGATGCGAGCCTTGTTAACTGTGAGGACAGCAGACCACTCGTCGTCTGGATCCACACCGAGAATCGAGGCATTGCGCAGGTGTGGTGGAGGCCAGCTCATGTGTGGTTATGATGCCCACCCGATATGGAGACTTGAGGCAGTCAGCATCAGGGTCCGTTCGGCTGTCGGGATCAGAATCTGGCATGCCTTGCTGTATTGAACGGACACTTCGTTCGTCAAGATCAGTATCACTCTGGTACCATGATGTGTTAGGCAGGTTGGTTCGATGTGGACTGCACTCGATGCAGGGAAATTAGAAACAGACATCTAACACTGGAGAAGATCCAACACGGTTTTATTCGACTATAGAACTGCTATACATATTCAGCTGTGGGTCGACACTATACTGATCTGACTGGTGACCTTGTAGTAGCCTGACCAGATTTACTAGCTACCGCATGGTGTTTGCACTTGCTAGCTCGTGGACTCTGACTGTCTCAGTAGCTGGGTGCTGAGAGAGCGGGAAGCTTAGTGTCCTCTGGCTTTATAGTGGTAGTGGGCTGTCTGGTGATTGGTTGTACTGTGTTGTATGCTTACTGGTCATCCTATGTGTCAATCACTGCCTGTCTGCATCTCATTATATACATGAGTGGATATTATGACAGACCTGAACAGGTGCCAGAATTTGGCGACTGGGGGCTTTTCACAGTAACTTCATTGCAGTGTTAATGTAAACCTACTTGTGACAATAAATATATTATTATTATAATTAAGATTCAAGTTGAAAGCGAGGTGTGAGCTGCCACTTAAGGGCTTACTTCAGCTGTGTAAGCGACAGGCAAATAACCCAATCACAAATCCTTTCAGGAGCATTTTCCCTGCACCATCACTTTCTTTCCAGTTTCCCTATTTTAGTTTTTACAGCCCAATCATTTAGAATAAAAATAGCTAAAAACCAAGAAACAGATTGGTTGCTGGTGTGCAACAATTAAAGGCGATTATCATGGAAATAGTTTACAGATGAACACAGGATTATTTAGGAATAGGAAAATAGCATCCGGCCCAACAAGCCTATGATTTTACATACTGTTCTTCTTGTCACCGTGTCCCTCAATTCCTTCCCTGCAGAAAAATATCGAATTGCCTCTTGAATCTATTTATAACATCCATGCCAATATCTTTGCTGGAAATACAGGGAGTGAATTCCCACTCACCCGGCATAGCTTCAGTACGATAACCACAAAACCCTTAACAGAATGGTGTCAACACTGCTCATGCTGTTTCCCCAGGATTTCCGAGGCTCCTCTTTCAATGTTTTGGTGAAAGTGGTGCCGGAGAACCTTTGAGGAAATTCATTCCCCTGTTCCACGAGTCCAACATCGTTTAGCTGAAAACAATTTCCCTTCATATTTCTTCTTGGAACCACATTCTTAATTTGTAAGTTCGTGTTGAAACGCAAGCTAGATTAAAAAGTGTGAATTTGCTTCCCTCAGCACTGTACACAAAGTCAGATCTCCATTGTTTCACGCAGCTGTTATGACCTTTTCTTATTCTGCAGCTGGTCCAACATAAATCTTGGAGTAAGAGGTTAAGTTGGGAAGAGTTTCACACATCTATTGAAAAGAGCCAGTGGTCCTTGACCTGATCTTTAAACACAGCTTTCAGCCACACTTTAGCTGTACTCGAGTGCAGATGTGATGCAGTCACTCCCAGATGAGATCATGTTGGAAAGTCAACAAATGTTTCAAAAGAGTTTGCGAATCATCTGTAATTTAGCACTCTTCTCTTTTCCATCCCTGCAGATGTAAGTATTAATTTGTCACTAGTTATTGATTTAGAGCAAGTCTAAACAAAACTCGGATCTGATTATTGATCTTTTGAAAGTATGCCGAGGGACAGACGGCAAGGGATTGGATTATCGATAGGCATTGGAAGGGAACAAGTACACCCCCCCCCAGCTGATGTTTTCCAGATGTCCTGACAGTAAGACATCAACAAAGCGGCTTCACATCTGTCTAACCTCCTTTCTCCTCCACAGCTGCAAGAGGCAGGAACAAATCACAGTCTCTCTACTGAAGTATACCATTGGTGTTGCCAACCACGTGTGAATCATAGAATCCTGACAATGCAGAAGGCGGCCATTTGGCCCATCGAGTCGGCACTCACCCTTCGGAAGACCACCATGCCTTGGCCCAATCCCCTGACCTATTCCGGCAACCCTGCCATAAGGGGCAATTTAGCATAGCCAATCCACCCAACCTGGACTCTGGGGGAAACCCACACAGACACAGGGAGAAGGTACAAACGCCACACAGACAGTCACCCGTGTTTGGAATTGAACCAAGGTCTGTGGCGCTGTGAGGCAGCAGACCTCCACTGTGCTACTGTGCCACCCTTCGCGCGTGTCCCTACCTCCTTTGTGCTTGTTTCATGATTGAGCTATTTGAATTTTAATTAACTTTCAAATACTCCCATGCATTGACAGTAAAGACTGTTCTTTCAAGGGAGAATTTCAGAGCCAAATTGTGAGGATTGATTGGTTTTGCATTATTCTTCAGCATCAGAGAACTCAGTGCAGAAAGCATTTTATGACTCACTCAGAGAAATCCATCAGACTTCAAACTCTTCAGCGACCTGATTCCCTACTCACTGTTAAATAGGGTTCATTGATGTTAATGCTCGAATTCTACAAACATCCTTAAAGGTTTTTGCAGAACCATATCCCAGTAAAATCAATGTCTGCGCAGTTGATTTCCAATTCCAATTCTCTACCCACACCTAGTGGTGTACTAAGGTGGACTTTCGGCTGCTCCCATAGTTAGTTATTCTTGGAGCAGGTCATCAGTATGTCACCAGGGGCTTGAGGAGGCACCACTCCACATCAAGCGTGGCTGACCAGGAATTTCTCCCACTCTTACCATGTTGGCATGTTGGAAAGATTTTGCAGGTCGACACACTCAACCTGCTTGACCACATTATGAAAACACCTTATTTAACCATCAAGTCCGGAGGTGGGCCTGAACTCTGAGCTCCTGGCAGAAACGCTACCCACTGCGTCACAAGGCATCCTGCTGTTGATGCTTTACAAAATATAAATCAAGGAACTTTAACCATAACATTTCAGTTCAAACATGCTGGTTACATAAGGGCATCTCAATAATGGAATTCCTGTTCCAGAGGTTTAATGAATTCGCACAACAATTTGGCCCCCATCCCATCAGTTTCCTCCTCAATTCTCCTGAACACCAAGATTGAAAAAAATGGTCTGGTTCCATTTACTGGCTCAGACATGACAAGCGTGCAGCTCAACCAAGAGGCTGAGGATCGGTGAAAACTGGGCCCTGGACCTCATCAGCACACTCAGGCCATGCTGCCAGCACTGGTCACGCCTCGAATGGCAGCTCGCCCAAACAAAGTTGAATTATCAACAGAAAATTCTCGAAATGATCGACAGCAGTGAAAGAAAGAAAGGTAATATTTGGGGTTGATGATCTTCCTGGCAAACTGAAGAAAGCTAGAAATGTAACCGCTTCTATGGAGGTGAAGAGGCATGGAAAGGAGCGAGGGAGCAAAATCAAATGAGAAAGTCTGTTATGCAGAAAGCAGGAGAGACGACGGTCCGGATCTTCTGGTCTCTGAATGAACGGGCAATTCCCTGCTCCCCGGGACCATCTGAAAAGTCTATAACTCAATGTTGGTTCCGACTTGCTTACCTGGATAGTTATCCAGGAAATGTTGTACAGAAAAAAATTTAGTCTAACTCCTGGGTAACTATTCAACTGACCCCCTCCCCCCCCCCCCATCACTCATACTGCCCACCTCTCCGATTCCCAGCTCAGTCCCCTGACTACTCCATGACCCCTGACTACCCCCCAACCTGACGTGACTAGCCATCGTCCAGATATGACTACCCCCTCACCCACCTACTCATTCACCTATCTTCCACCTTCCCACCTCACCCAAAATGACAAACTGCTGCCACTCTAACATTTCACCCATTTACCACCCCACCCACCTACCACCCTACCCAGCTGCCTTCTGCCTACACAGCTGCTGTCCTGTCATCTGCCCCATCACCCCACCCTAACTAACCCCTTACCTTACCAAACTTACCCCTTACCCAACCCTTCCTATCCCTTCACCAACCCTATCTCTTGCCCACTTACCTTCTCTCCATAGGTTTTGAAAGAATCTTTGGGGCATTTGAACTATTTACTTGCTGGAACACAGCAGCATATGGCATAAAAAAAGGTGGAGTGGCATCATTTCTAGAAAAGTCTGAATCAGAAACCCTGGCCAGAAATGTCCTGCTTTGACATGAATGAGTAAAGTAGGAGCAAAGTGGTAATCCAATTGAGATTGCGGGTCCTCGGAAGATTCGGGCACAAACGTCAAGAAATGCAATATGCAAGGCAAAAGTGGGATTTTAATGGGACATGGAGCAAAAGGTGGATCTCGAGGTATTAAGTGGCAACTGCTGAAACGACACGAGGGGTGGAATCATCTGGCCCCGTTGACCCTGGATGAAAATCCCTGATGCGACCATCAATTCACACGGGATGATGAGTTGAAGTGAACAATGGTTTTAATCAGCTAGAACGGTGTCTGCCTGCGATTGCTCTGCACTGAGAGCCACCTGCAGGGCAGCAGATCTGTATACCTCCCCTGAGGGGGTGGAGCCAGGGACGGAGCCCACAAGGGCACCAACATGATACAATGCAATGTAATGTAATACAATGGTCCATAGGTGGAGCCCACAAGGGCATTAACACAGTACTATGTAATGTAATGTAACACAGTGGTGAATGGTTGCCGTAATACATTCACCACATTCACCCCCTGTTAAAAAATTGAAGTCCAGCGGGGGTGAAGTGGCTCACAGCTTGAGTCTGTCCGGCGCCTTGATCGTGCACGCCATCGCCTGAGCTCTGGTTTCGCTGCGGGCACAGGTGTTGACTCCGGGAGCGTGTCTTCTGGAGCTTCATCCCTGTAGGTCGGCGATTGGGGGGAGGGGGGGTGTAGGCCATGTAGGGGCGGGGACACTGTTCGGTGTAGGTTTGGGGGGTAGATGATGGGCGTAGGGGAACCTGCAGGTGCCAGGTCCCGGAGGGAGACTGTATCTTGTCGTCATGGTGCGCCATACCGGGGTTGGCGTGAAGGAGCTGGACCCTCTCGACCAGGGGGTCGGACTTATGGCTCCTCACGTGGAGGAGTCCAGGCCCCGGTGTCATCAGCCAGGACGGAAGCGAGACCCCGGAGGTGCATTTCAAATAGGAGGTCATGAGGGGTCTCGTTTGTGGCTGTGCAAAGGAGTGACCGAATGGAGTGGAGAGCGTCGGGGAGGACCTCCTGCCAGCGGGAAACTCTGAGACTCCTAGACCATAGGGCCAGGCGGACGGCCTTCCATTCCGTCACGTTCTCCATCTCCACCTGTCCGTTTCCCCAGGGATTGTAACTGGTAGTCCTGTTCGAGGCGATGCCCTTACCGAGCAGGTACTGACTCAGTTCATCGCTCATAAACGAGAAGCCCTGGTCACTGTGGACGTAAGTGGGGAAACCAAACAAGGGGAAGATACTATGCAGGGCCTTAATGACAGTGGCCGCGGTCATGTCGGGGCAAGGGAAAGTGGGAGTACTCGTCAACGACGTTGAGACAATACGCATTGCGGTCAGTGGAGGGGAGGGGCCCTTTGAAATCGATGCTGAGGCGCTCAAAGGGCCGGGATGCCTTCACCACCTGGTCGATAGAAGTGCGGCTAACACGCCACACAGATTTGGCAGCCCCTGGTCATGGCCCTGACCTCCTCAATGGAGTAGGGCAGGTTGCGGGCCTTGATGAAGTGGAGAGGCCGGGTGACCCCTGGGTGACAGAAGTCGTTGTGGATGGCCCGGAGTCGGTCATCTTGCGCGTTGGCGCATGTGCCGCAGGACTGGGCATCTGGGGGCTCATTGAGCTTCCCAGGATGATACACGATATCGTAATTATAGGTGGAGAGTTCGATCCTCCACCTCAAGATTTTATCACTCTTGATCTTACCCCGCTGTGTATTGTCAAACATGAAGGCTACTGACCGTAGGTCGGTGATGAGGGTGAGCCTCCTACCAGCGTGGTCGTGCCTCCAATGCTGCACAGCTTCCACAATGGCTTGGGCTTCTTTTTCGATTGAGGAGTGTCGGATCTCAGAGGCGTTGAGGGTACGGGAGAAAAAGGCTACGGGCCTGCCTGATTAGGGGTAGCAGCTATGGCGACCTCTGGCACGTCGCTCTCCACCTGGAAGGGGATGGACTCGTCCACCGCTCGCATCGCGGCTTTGGCAATATCTACCTTTACGCGGCTGAAGGCCTGGCGGGCCTCAGCCATTGGTGGGAAGATGGTGGCTTTGATCAGTGGGCAGGCTTTGGCCTCATAGTTGGAGACCCACTGGGCATAATACAAAATGCACCAGAGGCATCTTTTCAGGGCCTTGGGGCAGTGTGGAAGGGGGCGTTGCAGGAGGGGGCGCATGCGGTCGGCGTCGGGCCCTAAGACGCCATTTGCCACGACATAACCAAGGATGGCCAGTCGGGTTGTTTGGAAAACACATTTCTCCTTGTTATAAGTGAGGTTGAGGGCTTGGGCGGTCTGGAGAAACTTCTGAAGGTTGGCATCATGGTCCGGCTGGTCATGGCCGCAGATGGTGATGTTGTCCAAGTACGGAAAATTGGCCCTCAGCCCATACTAGTCCACCATTCGGTCCATCATTCTTAGGAAGATTGAGACTCCGTTGGTGACGCCGAAGGGGACCTGGAGGAAGTGGAAGAGGTGGCCGTCTGCATCAAAGGCCATGTAGTGGTGATCCTCTGGACGGATTGGGAGCTGGTGGTATGCGGACTTCAGATCTACCGTGGAGAACACCCGGTAGTGTGCGATCTGATTCACCATGTCCGCTATCCGGGGAAGGGGGTACGCATTGAGATGCGTGTGCCGGTTTATGGTTTGGCTGTAATCTACAACCATCCGGTTCTTCTTCCCAGTCCTGACGACCACCACCTGGGCTCTCCAGGGGCTATTACTGGCCTCGATGATCCCCTCCCTCAAGAGCCTCTGGACCTCGGACTTGATAAAAGGTTCTGTCCTGGATACTGTACCGCCTGCTCCTGGTGGTGACGGGTTTACAGTCGGCAGTGAGGTTTGCGAAGAGCGGGGGAGGGTCAACCTTTAGGGTCGCGAGGCTACATATGGAGAGAGGGGGTAGGGGTCCGCCGAACTTCAGGGTCAGGCTCCTGAGGTTGCACTGGAAGTCCAGTCCCAACAGGAGAGGAGTGCAAAGATCGGGGAGGACATATAGTTTAAAATTGGCGTACTCGACGCCCTGTATCACGAGGTTCGCGACACAGTACCCCTGGATCTCCACTGAATGCGATCCAGAAGTGAGGGAGATTGTTTGGAAGGCGGGGAAATTTGGAGAGAACAACGCCTTACCATGTCTGGATGTACAAAGCTCTCCGTACTCCTGGAGTCAAACAGGCAGGGCGTTTCGTGCCCATTGACCCGGACGGTCGTCATCGAGTTCCTGAGGTGCTTGGGGCGTGACTGGTCGAGGGTGACCACGCCGAGTTGCAGGTAGCCGGCATGGTCGGAGGTGGTGGGGTGGTCCCAAGTTGGCTGCCCCCATCGGTCGCACGTGTCGGGCGGCGATGAAGATGGCAGCCCCATTGAGTCGCACGTGTTGGGTTGAGTCAAAGATGGCTGCCCCCACGGACAGCACGAGGCAGATGACGCGTCCGGAGGGGGCTGTGCCGGTAGGCACACAGCTATGCTGTGGGGTCTGTGGGTCTGTGAGTCTGAAAATCGGGCCTGTGATTTAGAGGTTTTGGATCTGGCCAAGCAAACTTTGACAAAGTGTCCTTTCTTGCCGCAGTCGCTACAGGTCGCGGTCCGAGCCAGACAACGCTGCCTGGGGTGCTGGTGCTGGCCGCAGAAACAGCAGAGCAGCTCCCCTGGGTTGGGCAGGCAGCCGCGCAGCATATACCTGGGGCACCCTCTGGTCGGGTGTCCACGAGGGGGTCGCGTGGTTGGAGGGGAAAGCGTTGAGGCTCTGAAAAGCTAGATTATCATAGAAGTTACAGTGCAGAAGGAGGCCATTCGGCCCATCGGGTCTGCACCGGCTCTTGGAAAAAGCACCCTACCCAAGGTCAACACCTCCACCCTATCCCCATAACCCAGTAACCCCACCCAACACTAAGGGCAATTTTGGACACTAAGGGCAATTTAGCATGGCCAATCCACTTAACCTGCACATCTTTGGACTGTGGGAGTAAACCGGATCACCCGGAGGAAACCCACGCACACACGGGGAGGATGTGCAGACTCCGCACAGACAGTGACCCGAGCCGGAATTGAACCTGGGACCCTGGAGCTGTGAAGCAATTGCGCTATCCACAATGCAACCGTGCTACTTCTAGAGAGGTGGATAGTTTTACCCTCTCTTCTAGGTCGAGGGAGCCCTTCTCAAGCAGACGCTGTCTGACATAGTTGGACAGAACTCCAGCCACATAGGCATCCCGGATGGCGAGTTCTATGTGTTATGAGGCCGTGACGGCCTTGTAGTTGGAGCTACGCGCAAGTACTTTCAGGTCGCGTTGGTACTCCTCCAGCGATTCCCCGGGCCGCTGGCGGTGAGGGGATGCCGTGCGAACACTTTGTTAACCGGCCTCACGTATTGCTTTTTCAGGATCGCTACCGCGTCTGCGTACGTGGTCGCTTTTTCGATTTGCACGGAGTTTCTGTGGCGTGGAAGATGCTCAGTTTCTGTTCATTGGTGATGGAGGGCGAGGAGGAGGCGGTGAGGTAGGCATCAAAACAGTGGAGCCAGTGCGAAAAAATCACTTTGGCTTCAGCGGCCTGTGGGTCGAGTTCCAGGCGATCAGGCTTGAGGGCTGCTTCCATCGCATTGTTGTATCTGATTAAATTGATGCGACCATCAATTCACACGAGATGAAGAGTTGAAGTGAACAGTGGTTTTAATCAGCTAGAACTGTGCCTACGTGCGACTGCTCTGCACTGAGAGCCGCCTGCAGGGCAGCAGATCTATTATACCTTCCCCGAGGGGGTGGAGTCAGGGGCAGAGCCCACAAGGGCACCAACATGGTACAATGCAATGTCATGTAATACAATGGTCTATAGGTGGAGCCCACAAGGGCATCAACATAGTACAATGTAATGTAATGTGATACAGTGGTGAATGATTGCCGTAATACATTCACCACAATCGCTAAATCTCACAAGCAGACAAAAATGGGATTTGTGGCGGCAAGATCTCAGTTTGAGATCTTCCCCAGCCCACACCGGGGACGTAATCAGGTTCACGCCTGATGTGTTATCTGTGTTGGTCTAACATCGACTGCAACTGGATGCAGTAAAACGAGAAACAGGCTTCAGACACAGGAGATGGTCCAACACTGTTTTATTGAACCTGTTGGTTGCTGTAAATAATCTGCTGTGGGTTGACACTCTATTAACCTAACTGATAACCTCCTACTGGCTTGACCAGACTAGCTCTCTATTACATGGTGATGATGTTCATTGGCCTGAGCACTGCGACTATATCCAGAGTTGTGTCCTGTGAGAGAGGGAGAGCCTTAATGCCTGTGGGCTTTATAGTGGTGGTGTCCTATCTGGTGATTGGTTGTTCTGTGCCATGTGTGTTGATTGGTTATCCTGTGTGTCAATCACTGCCTGTCTGCATCTCAGGATATACACGAGTGGATATTATGACAACGCCCAGATTAACATCTAATTATCGGGCTTGCCGCCGTAACATCCGCCCACGACATATCCTCTCCCCTGGCGGCGTGATGTCACGCCAGTGCAAATAACTACTGGTTTTCAGAAACAGAAAAACAGTTGTGATGACCACACCATGAATGTGGAGATGCCTGTAGCTCAGGGGGCAATGCCAGGGAATTCTGGCAGGCGGGTTACCCTCCTCCATAGTGGGAGTGTTCCCTTTCTCTGTGTGGGGAGAAATTCCTCCTATCCATGGGAGGTGGAGGGGGTGGGGGTGACATGTTGGTAGAGTCCGCTTCTGCCTGTGGGGAGTTCCCCTTATCCATCACAGGGGGTGTCCCGATGTCCGTGGGGGGCCCAACCTTCGTGGACCAGGCAAGAAAAGGCGACTGTAAAGCCATCGGGTTTCACACAGCTTTTCTCAATGCTTTTCTTGATCCAATTTATGACAACGGATAACCTGCACTGTAATTCATAAACTGAAATCCAAGCTTACCTGTTGTTAGAATGACAGTAGAGGTGGTCAATATTGCAATCCGTGTATCTTGAGGCGTTCAAACATGAACTTGCTGCTGAGCAATGAGATGGAGGAATCAGCCGATGATATGATTGCACCACTGCACAGGCCAATGTAGGAGAGAATGAGATGGATAAAGTCCAGTTCTAGAGCAACTACTCCAATGAAGTGGAATGTCCAGTCCAAGTCTAATATCAATGTCTGGATTCCGTACTTTGTCCAGAAGAGAAGAAAACGCCAGTATTGAGAGCAATTGAGGAATGGCGGTTACTCATCAGTTGTAACTGTCTGCATGTGACCTCCATCTGACCAGCACATGTTCTCTCTTGAATAGCAGTATTTGGACTGGAGAACTTGTTGGGGACAGATTTTTAAATAGTTTTCTCGCTTCATCAGTTGTTTGCCATCCATGGCAACTTAGATAGCATTTCTTCTGCACTTTTTCTTCACAAAATCATCAATAACATCATCGTAGGTAAAGTCTTATATGGGTGCGTTTTCACTTTTCAGTGTTACTGAACTTGTCAAATGTTCCTAACTGAAAAGTAGTTCAGCGGACCACCTGGTGTCACAAATTCTTTTGACCATCAAATATTTTCTATGTGGTTCTTCCAAACGTGATTGCAGCATATTCCACTAACGAGTGGAAACCAAAAACCAGGCATACTAGTTTTGAACAAAGTCAATAAAATGTACGGCTGCGACACAATATTCAGCTGTTGGATTGCAGGTTAAATTCTATCAGTGATTGGAACATGCTATGAATAATGCTTGCATTTTTCAGTACAGCTTGTAGACCTGAATATTTTGCTCCATATTTGCGGCATTATCAAAGCTTTGCCCACGACAATTTTTGATGTCCAAACCTAAATTTGCAATGATTTCCAAAACAGTTGTCTCCAGACACTCAGAAGTGTGGGATTGTAGCTGGACAAAACAGAGAACTTGCTTTATAACTTCACGATCGCTGGTCACATATCTTAAAATTAATGTTAATTGATCCACATCACACATCTGGTGTTGAATCAACTAGTATGGAATAGTTTTTGGCATCTGTGACTTCAGTAGTGAATTGGTTTCAGAGCTGCTCTGTCATTATAGTGAAGTCATCATAGATTTGATCCGTTAAAAAGTTGGTCTTCCCCGAGTCACACTATTGATGACTTTTAAAATGCTCTTTGGGAAACTCGTCAAATTTACTGAGATGTTCAAAGCAGGCTTAAAAAAGAAACTTACCTCTACGACTTTACACTGATGACTCATATGTCCTCTTAGAGCAGGGGTGGGCAAACTACGACCCGCGGGCCACATGCGGCCCGCCAAAGGTTTTTATGCGGCCCACCAAGATCAAGTCATAATTTTTTTTAATTTTTAAATTTTTTTTTAATAAGGTTAATTGGGGGGGGGGGGGGGGGGGGGCGCTGTTGGGTTACTGGTATAGGGTGGATATGTTGACTTGAGTAGGGTGATCATTGCTCGGCACAACATCGAGGGCCGAAGGGCCTGTTCTGTGCTGTACTGTTCTATGTTCTATATGAGGCGCCCAGAATCATAACCGGGTGAAGCGCCATTTTTGAAAAGTAGAGAAAAAGAGGGCTAAAGGCAGGATGCCTCCGGGGGAAGCGCTGAGGTATATGCCGCACGCTAATTGGTTACAACCGGGACTATTAATTAATATACTATGCGGCCCTTTAAAATTGTGAATTTCTGAATGTGGCCCTTGCACGGAAAGGTTTGCCCACCCCTGTCTTAGATGTAGTCACAAGGAAAACAGCAGCTTGACTGCGGCAACAACAGGTCTCAGCACTTTCCTCCAGTAAGAACATTCTTTATCAAACTGAGCGGATAACGTAGAATCAATTTCTCCAGATAATTTACATCCTCGAACCAACGCACACATAGCCTTAATATGATTTTTGGCAGTTTCGTGATCAGCAATATCTCTGACCTACATTTCTCCAGTTAAGAGTACCCATTGCCAAATGACTGTTTCAACATAACCGTGCCTTAGAGGTGAAAAAGTCAACCAATTTCTTTTTTCCATCATACCATTCTTCTTCACCCTCAGAAAATGTGACTCATGCTTTTAAACAGCTTTCGGCCTCAAACCTCAAACTCTTTTCTCAAATTCTTCATATTAACTATGTCCTTTGGTCTATTTATTACAAAATATTCAATATACCCATTAGAACAGATTTTGGCCAGAAGGCAATGCCTTTCGGGTAGGTTTCTTCCCTCACTTCAGCTGCAGAACAATGAGCTTGAGCCGTATCTTGTAATTCTATTCCCATTTCAGGGTCCACTTCTTGTTCAAGTTTTTCAGGTGATGGGTTGTCTCTGAAAATTGGCAGGTCAAGGTCATCTGGCAAGTCACCAAAACCTTTGGTGGATGTAGTCGAGGATGAATATGCAGTTTGGGCAGTCCTCAATGCAGCAAACCTTTTTAAAGTAAAGTGCCAAATTGCTTTTTTCCTACCTTTGTCTCTTGCCTTAGCTTCAACTTGCTGCGTTTTTGACTACCAGTGTTTCTTCATATTGACTGATCTTGATTTCAACAAATTTGAATCTTCAGAAAGAGCAGGCTTATTTGTCCTCCACAGCTCAGGCCTGGGGGTCAAGTCAGCCCAATAGTTGCTTCCTTTGATGACCTGAGCTAGCAGTTGTGCTAGTGGTGGTTCACTGGCTGCTGCTGGCTATCTGGCCTGGACTCTGCCCTTGCCCTCGCCAGTCTCATTGCCACCCAATCCCCTACCTGTCAGCCCTGACCACTGTTTGAGGTACCCCACTGCTCCTCAAAAACCAAAATGCTGATGCTTGCCTGGCCTTCGCACCTCCCGAATGCTCACCTCTTGGCTCTTGCTCAGGTGGCTGGGCATTCAGCATCCATGACCACGGATGCTCCTGGTTGGGCGCCTGGCCTTGACTGCTGGCTTTATCTGGCCTTGACTCTGTTCTTAGTTTGGTTGGTTGCCCACCCACCCTCCTCAGCTCTGGCCTGGAGGTCAAGAGTTGCCACTGCTCTCCTCACGTCGCTGAAGGCTTCGCAGGCTCGCACTCCAATGTTAGGTCAGCGACCTCACTTTCGCTTCAGGCTGACCGCCGAGGCGAATGTCAGAAACCTGGCTGCTGCTTCATTCAAAGAAATTTCAGAAACTTCAGACCAATTCAGGATATCTGTCTGAACTGTTCTGTCTCCACAACCTCCCAACGTCTGGAAAACTGGTTTCCACTCTAAAGGGGAATCCACCAATCACAGCGCGATGCTGTTCTGTGTTTCCTATTGATAGGCTCTTGAACCGATCACCAAATTCGGAGATCTCTGGCTCTGATTGGTGCTCCCAGACCACAAACACCTCTTGGTATGGGGCCCCTCCATTGGCCGGGACCTCACGCTGCAACGCTGCGTTTTTCATTACTGCTCTCAACCTACTCTTTGGTAAAAAGAACCACCCCAGGTTCTCCAGTCTATCCACACAACTGAAATTTATAAAAAATTAATTTACAGGATGTGGGCATTGCTGGTTAGGCCAACATTTATTGCCCACCCCTAGTTGCCCTTCAGATGGTGGTGGTAAGCTGCCTTCTTGAACCGCTGTAGTCCCCGAGGTGCAGGTACACTCACAGTGCTGTTGGGGGGGGGGGTTGCCTAAGGAACCAAGGTGAGTTACTGCAGTGCATCTTGTAGATGGTACACACAACCCCCATACCTGGAGCCATTCTCACCAATCTTTCCAGCACCCTCTCTGAAATTTTCACATTTTTCCTAAACTCCCGTGTCCAGTATTAGATACAATGGCCAGAATTTTCTCATCTCTCAGAGTGCTGGTTGAGGGGAGAAAAACAGCGTGCAGCTGGCCGGCTGCACAACCTGCTTTTCTCAGCACATTGTGCAGCACTCTGCGCAAAAAAAAAATGCAGTCAAGCTGACAGGACGGGGCAAGGCTGGCAAAATCTGCCAACGCCGGGAATCCCAAGATCGGGTGATTTTTTTTTTTTAAATTTAGTGTACCCAATTCATTTTTTCCAATTAAGGGGCAATTTAGCATGGCCAATCCACCTACCCTGCACATCTTTTGGGTTGTGGGGGCGAAACCCACGCAAACACGGGGAGAATGTGAAAACTCCACACGGACAGTGACCCAGAGCCGGAATCAAACCTGGGACCTCGGCGCCGTGAGACTGCAGGGCTAACCCACTGAGCCACCGTGCTGCCCAGGGACGAGGTTTTTAAAGGGCACTCCGGTATCCGTTAGAAAAAGAAATCCCTTCCCCCCTCACACATAAATTGGAAACCTCCTCCTGACAGGTAGCCCCCCCATCCCCCGATGGATAAGGGGAACCCTCCCCCCACCCCCAATGGAGCTCTGCAGAGAGGCCTGCCAGCACTGCCTGCTGCCTCTTGGGTGCCAAGGTATTACCTGGGCACATTCCTCTCCCTCCGGTGGCTATGTTTACCTGAATGCCCCATCTGGCTCCCTTCGCCTAGTTCCCATTTTAAAAAACCTGGTGTAAACTTTGCCAACATCACCGTATGTCGACAAGGGGGGGGGGGATTTCCTAATGTGGAGGGGATGATAAGGAGGGGAAACATGCTAATGAGATGTTAATGCATTGAAATTAGGTTGTTGACCTTCCTGGGCAGGTACCTCATTATGTCACTGGCGGGTGGAGGGATCGAAAAATACAATCACGCTGACGAGATTCTCATTTTCCAGCTCTCACGAGATTTTGCGGCCATATTACCACTTGCATTTACAGTGAACACAGGTGCAAAACCTTCCCCCAATACTCCATTTGAGGCCAAACCAAAGTTTTAAAAAGGTTAGTCATTACCTTTTTTCCTTTGCTCTCCGTGCCTGTATTTCCAAAGCCCAGGATCACATATGCTCTTTTAACCACTTTCTCAACCTGCCCACCTTCAACAATTTGTGCATATATACTGCAGATCAATCTGTTCCTAAAGGGTAGAATTGTACTCTTTATTTTATATGGCCCTCCTCATTCTTTACCACAATGTACTACTTCACACTTAACTGCAATAAATTTCATCTGCCATCTGTCAGCCCATTCCACCCACCAGTCTATGTTCTCTTGAACCTATCACTATTCTCCTCAGGGATCACAATACTTCCAAGTTTTTCCATCATCTGCAAATGTTGAAATTGTGCCCTGTACGCCCAAGCCTAGGTGGTTAATATGTGTCAAGAAAATCGGCGGTCCCAGTATCCAGCCCTGGGGAACCTCACTGTTTATCTTCCTCTGGTTCAAACGAAAACACCTTTTGGAAATCCATATACACCAAATCAACTGAATTTCCCTCATCAATCCTCCTTGATGTTACTGCATCAAAGAAATCAATTAAGTTAGTCAAACATTTGCCTTTAGCAAATCTGTGCTGGCTTTTCTCAACTGTGTCCGGGTGACTATTAATTGTGCCTTTGATTACAAAAGCTCTCATGCTACTGAAGTTAAACGGATGGCCTGCGATTACTGGATTTATCCTTAGACCCCGTCTGGAACAAGGATGCATGGTGATTGATGCTGATTGGCAAATGAACCAGCTGCAAGTTGAGGAAAAGGTTTAATGCAATAAATGGTTCAGGTTTGGAATGCCCTGCCCGAGAGGATAGAGATTCAATTGCAGCCTTCAAAAGGGAATTGGATAATATTTGACGGAGAATGTATTAAAAGTAGGACTAACAGAATTCCAAACACCTGGCACAGACTCAATTGGCTGAATGGCCTCTTTCTAGGGGCTGGTTTAGCACAGTGGGCTAAGTAGCTGGCTTGTAATGCAGAACAAGGCCAGCAGCGCGGGTCCAATTCCCGTACCAGCCTCCTCGAACAGGCGCCGGAATGTAGCGACTTGGGGCTTTTCACAGTAACCTCATTGAAGCCTACCTGTGACAATAAGTGATTATTATTATTATTCTATGTTGTACTATTCCACGATCTTCTGCTTCTATCTGATCACCTTTGTATTTGAGGCAATTTTAGTAACTCTAATTGGAGTTACGTTAGTTGCAGGAAATGAAGGTGGCATCATTAAGGGAGGGTTTCAGAGATGGCGGAGAAGAAAAATGTAACATTTCTTACCTGAAGGTCTGCAATCAAAGAATCCCAATTATAAAGATCAGCATCAGTAAAGACTGATTTACAGCCAATTGCACCAGACGAGACTCCCGGAAGGTATGTAGCCTCCCGGGTGCCAGGCATGTCTTGGATCGAGTCTACAGGATTCTGAAGGAGGAGGGTGAGCAGCCAGAAGTCATGGTGCACATAGGCACCAACGACATAGATAAGAAAAGGATGAGGATCTAAAAAGTGATTTTAGGGAGTTAGGTTGGAAGCTAAAGAGCAGGACAAGCAGAGTAGTCATCTCAGGATTGCTACCGGCGCCACGTGCTAGTGAGGCAAGGTTACAGAGAGCTAGTGCAGCTGAACATGCGGCTACAGGGCTGGTGCAGGAGGGAAGGCTTCAGATATGTGGATCATTGGGATATTTTCTGGGGAAGGTGGGACCTGTACATCAAGGACAGATTGCACCTAAACCGGAGGGGCGCCAATATCCTGGGTGGGAGGTTTGCTGGAGGTCTTCGGGAGGGTTTAAACTAGTTTGGCAGGGGGATGGTAATCAGAGCTATGGATCAGAGGATAGGCAGAAATAGTATGCAGCAAGTCTGTGAGGAAGGATAGACAGTTGATAGGGCAAAGTTGCACTCAGTGGAATGGGTTAAAGTGTGTCTGTTTCAATGCGAGGAATGTCAGGAATAAGGGAGATGAACTTAGAGCATGGATCAGTACTTGGAACTGCGATGTTGTGGCCATTACGGAGACATGGATTTTACAGGGGCAGGAATGGTTGTTAGATGTTCCGGGATTTAGATGTTTTCAGAAGAATAGGGAGGGAGGTAAAAGAGGAGGGGGAGTGGAACTGTTAATTAGGGAGTACACCACAGCTGCTGAAAAGGAGGTAGTTGAGGAGGGTTTGTCTCCTGAGTCCGTATGGGTGGAGGTCAGAAACAAGAATGGAGCAGTCAATTTATTGGGAGTTTTCTACAGACCTCCCAATAGCAGCAGAGAGATAGGAGAGCAGATTGGGCGGCAGATCTTGGAAAAGTGCAGAAGTAACAGAGTTGTTGTCATGGGTGACTTCAACTTCCCTAATATTGACCGGAACCTCCTTAGTGCAAATGGTTTGGATGGAGCAGATTTTGTCTTGGTGGGAGGGCATTTCGGTGAGAGTGACCACAACTCCTTGACTTTTACCATAGTCATGGAGAGGGATAGGAACAGACAGTATGGGAAGGTATTTAATTGGGGGAGGGGAAATTATACTGCTATTAGACAGCAGCTGAGGAGCATAAAGTGGGAACAATTGTTCTTGGGGAAATGCACAACAGTAATGTGGGGGTTGTTTAAGGACCACTTGCTGCTGGATAGTTTTGTCCCACTGTGACGAGGAAGGAATGGTCAGGTGAAGGAGCCTTGGATGACAAGAGAAGTGGAGCTTCTTGTCAAGAGGAAGGAAGCTTACATAAGGAAGCAAGGATTTGGCATGGCTCTAGAGGGTTACAAGGTAGCCAGAAAGGAACTCAAAAATGGACTGAGGAGAGCTAGAAGTGGGCATGAAAAGGATGAGGGAAAACCCCAAAGCATTCTACACTTATGTGAGAAATAAGAGGATGATCAGAGTGAGAGTAGGGTCAATCAGGGATAGTGGAGGGAACTTGTGCCTAGAGTCTGAGGAGGTGGGGGAGGCCCTAAATAAATATTTTGCTTCAGTATTCACTAGAGAGGGGGACCTTGTTGCTCATGAGAACAGTGTGAACCAGGTTAATGGACTCGAACAGGTTGATATTAAGAAGGAGGATGTGCTGGAAATTTTGAAAGGTATCAGGATAAATAAGTCCTCTGGGCCTGACGGGATATACCCAAGGTTACTACTGGAAGCGATGGAGGAGATTGCTGCACCGCTGGCGATGATCTTTGCGTCCTCACTCTCCACGAGTAGTACTGGGTGATTGGAGGGAGGCGAACGTTGTTCCCCTGTTCAAGAAGGGGAATAGGGAAATCCCTGGGAATTACAGACCCATCAATCTTACGTCTGTTGTGAGCAAAATATTGGAAAGAATGCTGGGAGCTAGGATTTATGATTATTTAGAAAAACATAGTTTGATTAAAGATAGCCAGCATGGCTTTGTGAGGGGCAGGTCATGCCTCACAAGCCTCATTGAATTCTTTGAGGATGTGACGAGGCACATTGATGAAGGTCGGGCAGTGGATGTGGTGTATATGGATTTCAGTAAGGCATTGATAAGGTTCCCCATGGTAGACTCATTCAGAAAGTTAGGAGGCATAGGATACAGGGAAACTTGGCTGTCTGGATACAGAATTGGCTGGCTAAAAGAAGACAGCGAATGGTAGTGGATGGAAAGTTTTCCGCCTGGAGGTCGGTGACCCGTGGTGTCCCACAAGGATCTGTTCTGGGACCTCTGCTCTTTGTGGTTTTTATAAATGACTTGGATGAGGAAGTGGAAGGGTGGGTTAGTAAGTTTGCCGATGACACGAAGGTTGGGGGAGTTGTAGATAGTGTTGAGGGTTATTGCATGTTACAACAGGACATTGACAGAATGCAGAACTGGGCTGAGAAGTGGCAGATGGAGTTCAACCTTGATAAATGTGAAGTGATTCATTTTGGAAGGTCGAATTTAAATGCTGAATACAGGGTTAAAGGCAGGATTCTTGGTAAGTGTGCAGGAACAGAGGGATCTTGGAGTCCACGTACATAGATCCCTCAAAGTTGCCACCCAGTTGATAGGGTTGTTAAGAAGGTGTATGGTGTGTTGGCTTTCATTAACAGGGGGTCTGAGTTTTAAGAACCACAAAATTTTGCTGCAGCTTTATAAAACCCTAGTTAGAGCACACTTGGAATATTGTGTCCAGTTCTGGTCGCCTCAATATAGGAAGGATGTGGATGCTTTGGAGAGGGGACAGAGGAGATTTACCAGGATGCTGCCTGGACTGAAGGGCATGTTTTATGAAGAAAGTTTGAGGGAGCTAGGGCTTTTCTCACTGGAGCGAAGAAGGCAGAGAGGTGACTTGATAGAGGTGTACAAGGTGATGAGAGGCATAGATAGAGTGGCTAGCCAGAGACTTTGCCCCAGGGTGCAAATGGCTATCGCAAGAGGACATAATTTTAAGGTGATTGGAGGAAGGTATAGGGGAGATGTCAGAGGTAGGTTCTTTACACAGAGAATGGTGGGTGTGTGGAATGCACTGCCAGCAGAGGTGGTGGGGTCAGAGTCATTAGGGACATTTAAGTGACACTTGGACAGGCACGTGGACAGCTGCAAATTGAAGGGGTGTAGCTTAGGTTGATCTTAGATTAGGATAAATGGTCGGCACAACATCGTGGGCTGAAGGGCCTGTACTGTGCTGTACTGTTCTATGTTCTATCTTCCTTAAATTTAGTTTCTCCTTCCAAAATTGGAAAGCTAAAGGCATTCATACATACCGGATGTGACATCATGATTTATTCCCTCCACGGATATAGTAGCATTAGAAATTGGGTTCCCTTGATGGTTCCGGACAAACCCTTTAACACCACGGTGCACCTGAAACACAATCGTGACTGTGTCAGTAATGACTAATGGCATCCATAACTCTCCACCTAGAGGGAGGTCTCGAGCAGAAGAATTGTTAGTGAACTGGATTGTTTAAAAAACAATCACCAGACAACTGCATAAGGACAACTTTAGAGATGAGAGCACAAAGAAAATACAGATCTGTAAAATTATCTTTTTGCTTTGCATTGGATGACACTCAAATTGCAAACCGCAAGAAATACAAGGAGGCAGAAAGCCAAAAAGATAGCTTTGAGAAAGAAGTGTTCTTTAGTTATGATTAGAGCCTTCTACAGATACCGAACTAGAACAAACTTATCTTTGTATTTAAGGTACCTACGTCATTCTGATCGGTGTTGATCTGTCACACATGAATAATGCAACTGTAATTCAAGTATTGTCAACCTTCATTGCTGGAAATGTATCAATGTTAAACAAAGAATACAAGACAGCTATGCACCAATAACACACCTTCTGCAATCACAGCCTTTCTGAAATAACATGTTGGGCTGGAGTTTTGCTACCAAGGCAGGTAACTGGAAACTTCTCAATTGGACAGACCTGCTTCAGTTTAAGGGCCCCGTTACACCCAATTTTCACATTAAACATTCACTCAATGTCCCCTCTATGTTAAACCATACCCCCACCCACCCCCATGTTTCCTCATACCAATGTCCCTCGCATCTGTCTATACCCATGTCATAACCCATCCCCATGTTTCCTCATACCCATGTCCCTCACATCTGTCTATACCCATGTCTTAACCCATCCCCATGTTTCCTCATACCCATGTCCCTCACATCTGTCTATACCCATGTCATAACCCACCCCATGCTACCCATGTCCCTCTATACCATGTCATAACCCACCCCATGCTACCTCCAGATATCATTCACTCAGTATCCACCACGTGCAGACCTTGGGAACCAAGTAGAGATGAAAAAACATACTCTAACAATTTAGTACAGCTCTCAATCATACACACTTGATAGTAAAAAAGATTCCCATTCATGAAACCCATTCAAAGCTTTAAAATCTCCTCAGGGGATCTGCCTGTTATAAAAAAACCAAAAAAGTTTTATTCAACCTCCCAAGGATAGCTAATCCTTTAATAGTCTTTTTGAACTGTCAATCAAACTGTAAATTCAGTCTCCTGCTGGGATGATCCTTTTGTAGATTTTGAAACACAGCTAAGTATTCACAATTACCTCAGCTGAAATAACAGTCTTTGGCAAATGCCAACAAAGTCTTTATTGAAACTATGGAACAGGTGGTTAGTTTCTTCTAACCTGCAACGAATGTCCTGTCAATCAAAAAAGTCCAGCAGATTCTCTCGGATAGCTCCAGCTTATATTTTCCAAGTTTAAAGAGCAGGATATTTAAAAGCCTCAGAAGATGATATTTAAACAGTTGTTTTCCACCCTTTACATGTGTTTACATCTATGCTCACAATTTGTCACTCTCATACTGCAGGTTAAGGCTGTAGCCAGAGCCCAAATGGGGTCTGTTTAAACTAAGTTCAAATGGTCCTGCCGAGTTTGGGCTTCCTGCCTGTGAAATTCACACCCTGCCCCTTCCCCTACTGGAAAAAAAAATGGATGTCAAAAATGGATGCAGGACCTCTGCATCTGGGATCCGCCTGTCGTCTTTAAAAGTCTCTGGGGTTGGCCCAAATCTACGAACATCTGGTCCAATGTAAATAATATAGTAAGTGAAGAGTGACACGATCAAATGTCACCATCTATTCGATATTTTTCACGAACCTGCTCAATATAATTAATGAGAGAATCTTTATTCTCCTTCCAATAGTTTGGGAGCATGTCCTCGGGTGGAAATTTTTCACAGCTTAGTTCCAGTGTGATTTCAAAGCAGTTACTGCTCAGGTAGTTGAAATCTTGCATTCCTGGAAAATAACAAGTTACAAAAGTAAAGATCTGACAATATTCACTGAAACATATGGGGAAAAAAAGAGATGGTGCAAAGAAGAAAAACACTGTGCATGGAAATATGTCACGTCGAACAGGTTCCATTTCTAGTCTATACTAAGTTAGTCACTCAGAAAAAGTTAACCTGTGTCTCCTGATTAGAAAGGAAAGGTCCTGTTGGAGTTGTGCTCCAGAATATGATCTGGTGGTTAACTACTGGAATTACATGCATATGGGGCCCAGTTGGTTCCATATATCAGACCAAAGTGAAATGAGTGGTCAATAGTTTGCCAACTGACATCTTGAATATAACATTACTCCTGCATCTAGAAGGGATGGCCTTCACCAAATCCTCCATTCAGTCTGTCAGCAGTCATTCACCCCACAAGATGAGAGTGATTTAGAATGCCTAGTATACAGAAACTGTCTTGGCACAGCTCAGGAAGTCATGCATAGCCTGTCTGCTCTCAATTATAATTTTAATTGAGTTTAAAGTGGTTTGTGGAACATTTAGCATTGAAAGTCTCTCTCTTACAGCGCGGTAGCACAGTGGTTAGCTCAGTTGCTTCACTGCTCCAGGGTCCCAGGTTCGATTCCCTGCTTGGGTCACTGTCTGTGTAGAGTCTGCACGTTCTCCCAGTGTCTGCGTGGGTTTCCTCCGGGTGCTCCGGTTTCATCTCAGTTCAAAGATGCGCAGGTTAGGTGGAATGGCCATGCTAAATTGCCCTTAGTATCCAAAAAATGGTTAGGTGGCGTTACTGGGTTGCAGGGTTGGGTTGGAGGTGTGGGCTTGGGTAGGGTGCTCTTTCCAAGAGCCAGTGCAGACTCCCGAATGGCCTCCTTCTGCACTGTAAATTCTATGATTCATACCATACTAATCCCCATATGTTCAGTTAAAATGCTGGTGACATCACTCAGCTGATTCACTGTACCTACTTAAAGTAAGAATGCACTGAGAAAAATCTTACAAAGCGAAGTTTCCAAGTACATTAATGGTGGTCTGTGGCCTAAACCCATACATTAATCAAAGATTGCAGCCATTATTCTTGATCACAGATGAACACAGAAATTTTACTTTTCAGCCAGAATGTAAAGTCCTACTGAACAGCTTGTAGGCATTATGAGATTTTGTTTCTGAGACCTCCACTGGGCTGTTAGACTGGAGCACACAACATGAAGTACAGAGCCTGCACGGCCAGAGGAGCTCAGGGCCGAAGGTAAGAAACATGATTTGATTTGATTTATTATTGTCACATGTATTGGTATACAGTGAAAAGTACTGTTTCTTGCATGCTATACAGACAATGCATACCGTACATAGGGAAGGAGAGACTACAGAATATATTACAATTATAGCAAGGTAGAGAGAAAAGATCAACTTAATACGAGGTAGGTCCATTCAAAAGTCTGATAGCAGCAGGGAAGAAGCTGTTCTTGAGTTGGTTGGGATGTGACCTCAAACTTTGGTATCTTTTTCCTGACGGAAGAAGGTGGAAGAGAGTATGTCCGGGGCGCGTGGGGTCCTTAATTATGCTGGCTGCCTTTCCGAGGCAGTGGGAATTGTAGGCAGAGTCGATGGATGGGAGGCTGGTTTGCGTGATGGATTGGGCTACATTCACGACCTTTTGTAATTTCCTGCGGTCTTGGGTAGAGCAGGCTCCATACCAAGCTGTAATACAACCAGAAAGAATGCTTTCTATGGTGCATCTGTAGAGGTTGGTGAGTGTCATAGGTGAGATGCCAAATTTCCTTACTCTTCTGAGAAAGTAGAGTCGTTGGTGGGCTTGCTTAACTATAGTGTCGGCATGGGGGGACCAGGACAGGTTGTTGGTGATCTGGACACCTAAAAACTTGAAGCTCTCGACGCTTTCTACTTCGTTCCCATTGAAGTAGACAGGGGCATATTTTCCACTACGCTTCCTGAAGTCAATGACAATCTCCTTCGTTTTGTTGACATTGAAGGAGAGATTATTGTCATCGCACCAGTTCACCAGATTCTCTATCTCATTCCTCTATCTAATTCCTGTACTCCAACAACTGATGTTGTTGACTGGAGACAGATAATGCCGTCCAGTTTAAGAAACTGGCACATAATAATATCACTTTTCAAAGAAGAATACCCACAAAACATTACATATATATGTGTGGGCTCCAGGGACCGGCAATAGCCTTATACAACAATACTAGGCTCATCCAACAACACTAGGCTCAATATGTCCAATAACCACAACTGCAGCACCATGCTGGGATTTGCATGATTGCAGTCTATCTTGGAATATGTGGCAGCTTTATTGTAATCAGCAATGGTTCTCCCACCAAAAAGACTCGAAGAGCAGACTTTGCTTCAACCATGGATGCTCAGGTTGCTACCAGAAATAACTGAAGTATTGGATTAAATAGGGTTTCTGTCTTCTAAAGTTTACAGACAGCCAAACCACAGTGTCAGCTCTGGCTCAGCTGGTAGTACTCTTGCCTCTGACTGACAGGTCCTGGGTTTAAATCCCATTCCAGGGCTTGAGCACAGGAACCATGACTGACACTGCAGTGCAGTACTGAGGCAGTGATACATTATCAGAGCCGTCTGACTATTATTTGAGGCATTAAACCAAGGCCTTCTTTGTTGGATGTAAAAGGTCCCAAGCACTATTTTGAAGGTGGCTGGGTCAGATAATCCGGCCAAGATTAAATACATCCCAGGCTGCAAAGAGAAGCAAGGAAGGAAATAACAGAGACTCTGACTGCCATATTCTGATCCTCTCTGTACAGGTCTGGCGCCGGAGGACTGCTCATGTTCTTTAAAATGTGAGGAAGGAATAGATAAATTATAGGTCAATCAGCCTAACTTCAGTGGTGCAAAATATTAGAAAACATTCCGAGGTGTGTTAAGATGCTGGACATAGTTTGTTAGATCTTATTGAGGTATTCATAGTCTTAAGTAGTTCAACCGTAAGTATTTATTAAGTACTAGGCACAGTAAAGCTGTCTCCACGCTTGCTTCTGCTCATAGCTCTGTCCAACACTACACAGGCCCCTAGATGCTGGTCACATATTCTCTTACATCACTGTGTGAGCAGTATCACTGTGTGAACAGTACTGTACTCAGTCCCAATTTAACTCTTATAATGTGCCATATCCTAATATTACATGAAGGACACAATCAATTGAAAGGGATCGAGTAATCAAGGACTGTCAGCGTGGATTTGTTCAGGAAAATTCAACTGCAACAAATTGGTTCGAAAATAGGGTCAGTGGCAAGAAACAACGGTCGACAAGTGTTTTTGTGAATGGAAGGTTGCTTGCAATGGGACTCTCTGGGCTTACTGCTGGATCCTTTGCTTTTCATGGTACACATCAATGGCTTAGACTTAAATGCAGGGGTCATTACTAAGAATTTGCAGATGATAGCCATGTCCTTGGTAGTGAGGAAGAAAGCTGTAAACTGCAGGAGAATATCAATGGACTGGTCAGGTGGGCAGAATAGATTCAAATGAAATTCAACTCAGGAGAATGACGCCTTATTTGCCTTCTCCATATGCAAGGGAATAAAAATAAATGGTGGCATGCTGAGAAGTGCAGAGGACCAGAGGGACCTTGGAGTGCATGTCCATAGATCCCCAACACGGCACGACAGGCAGCTACGACAGTTAGAAAGACAAATAGGATACTTTCTCGTATTAACAAAGAATATAAGAGGGGGAGGTTATGTTAGAATGCTAAACAAAACTCTTATTAGTGTACCACCAAAATGCTGTGAATAGCTCTGGTCACTAGGTTACAGTTATGTGAGCCCACTAAAATGGAGCCCTATAGAGGAACACTTCAGCAGTCAAGGGCATTCAGCCTCTGACCTCCAGGTAAGCGTTCTCCAAGGCGACCTCCAGGACGCGCGACAACGCAAAATCGCCGAACAGAAACTTATAGCCACGTTCCGCACGCATGAGTACGGCCTCAACTGGGGCCTTGGGTTCATGTCACATTACATTCATCCCACATCATCTGGCCTGGGTTTGCGAAATCCTACCAACTGTCCTGGCTTGAGACAATTCACACCTCTTTAACCAGGGGTTACCCCTATCTCTGGATCTGTAAAGACTTAATTACCTGCAAATGCTCGCATTAAAAGGATTGTCTTGCATCTGTAACTTTGTCTATATATATATATGTTTCTGAAACATACCTCTTCATTCACCTGAAGGAGCAGTGCTCCGAAAGCTAGTCTTTGAAACAAACCTGTTGGACTTTAACCTGTTGTAAGACTTCTTACTGCACTAAAATTGAGATTGAGGAGGATAGTTCCAAGAATGCCGAATTTTAATTATGAGGAAAGGTTTGCTAGATGGAGGTTCTTTGAAACAGAGAGGCTGTGAGGAAATGTAATTGAGGTTTATAAAATTATGAGGACGCTAGATAGCTCTCATAGGTAAGATTTGGATTACTAAGATTAGTAATCAGGTGCATGGATTTAAAGTAATTGGTAAAAGAATCAGAGGGGAATTGAGGCATAATTTCACCCAGAAGGTGGAGGATATCTGGAACTCACTGTCAGCAAGGACGATAGAGTCAGAGATCCGCATGCATTAAAAAAAATACATCCTTCATTGCGAGAGGGATGGAGTTTAAGATGAGGGAGGTTATGTTGCAACTGTATAAGGTGTTAATGAGGCCACACCTGGAGTATTGTGTTCAGGTTTGGTCTCCTTACCTGAGAAAGGACGTACTGGCGCTGGAGGGTATGCAGAGGAGATTCACTAAGTTATTCCCAGAGTCGAGGGGGTTGAATTATGAAGAGACTGGGACTGTACTTGTTGGAATTTAGAAGGATGTGGGGGGGGGGGGGGGGGGGATCTTATTAGAAATATATAAAATTATGAAGGGAATAGATAGGATAGATGCGGGCGGGTTGTTTCCACTGGCGGGTAAAAGCAGAACTCAGGGACATATCCTCAACATAAGGGGAAGTAGATTTAGGACTGAGTTTAGGAAGAACTTCTTCACCCAAAGGGTTGTAAATCTGTGGCATTCCCCGCCCAGTGAAGCAGTTGAGGCTCCTTCATTAAATGTTTTCAAGATAAAGATAGATAGTTTTTTTGAAGAATAAAGGAATAAAGGGTAATGGTGTTCGGGCGACCATAATCTGCAGGATTAAGGACAAAGTGCTGCTGCAATGTGTAGTGAATCTGGACAGACATGGGCGGAATTCTCCAACCTCCCCGCCGGGTCGGAGAATTACGGGGGGGGGGGGGGGGGGGGGGGGGGGTCATGCCACGCCGGTTGGGGGCTGTTGGTGTGGTCCTCCGTCCGTTTTTGGCCAGTCCCATTGCCATGGGTTACGCATGGTCCCACATGTCGGGACCTGGCAGGTAGGTCGGCGGGGGCGATCCTTGGGTGGGCGCGGAGGGATCCGACTCGGGTGGAGGGGGGGGGGGCACAGCGGCCTGGCCCGCAATCAGGACACCCCTGTTCCATGGGAGCACTTCTTCCTTCCCCCTCGGCCCCCATAGGGCTTCGCCATGGCTGCCGCGGAGAAGAGAACCCCCCACGCATGCGCCAAAATAAGACGGCCAGTCCCGTGCATGCGTGGAATCATGGCATCGTTTCAACGCATGCGTGGCATCACGACGGCCATTCCGCGTATGCGCAAACTCGCACAATCCCATTAGCGCCAGCTGGAGCGGCGCCAACGGAATCCACCTAGCCCCCAGACAGGTGCAAATGCCTCACCTTGGGGGCCCGTTGACGCCGGAGTCGTTGCCGCCGGTTTTCCCGCCGGCGTGGGGACTTAGTCCCCGGAAGGCAGAATCCCAGCCCACGTGCCAAAGGACCTCCTGCTGTGCAGTAAACTTTTCTATTGTTGGGTTCTACCAATACAGAACAGAAACCCAACACTGTGTATATGGTGTGTATTGTGTGTATGTAAAAGCTTTATCCTTATTCTATTTCTTATTTTTAAACCGGACTTTGCTGCTGAACAAAGACAATTAAGATGGCCCTCTGTCTGGGAGCTATCCCTAGCAGACTCAAAAAAGAAAAAAAATCATCTCTCAGTTTTGGAATGCCACACCTTGTTCTGCCTAAGGAATTACAAACAAGCGACCTGGGGCTGGTCAGACCAATTTCAAAGTGAGCCACAGGAAGACTATTTGTATTTGATAAGCCAATCTGGGTAGTGGAGTCAGTGGGTCTACTGAGACAATGGCGTCTTGGCACAAGACCCTCAATATAAATGGAACCTCTTTTAAAACTGATAATGGCCGAGACATCATCAGTCTTGAAAACAAAAGCAATTGCAGACATGTGGAGAAGACTCTGGTCTATTGAATAGCTTACAACTTCCTTTCTAAGCTGCTCACAGTTTTCTGTTTTACCATTCAACTGGAAAGCCACAAAGAAGCCAGCTCTGTCCAGACAGGACAACCAGCCTATGTAATCTGACTCCGCTGGAAGATCTTGTACCATTGCCTGCAGAATCATCTCAATTTTTGTGTGCCTACTTCATCTTGCAACATCAACACTGCCTGAAAGGAAAATCTTACCACATCGGTCTCCAGCCAGTCAAACTCACTGGACTTAGATTTTGGGAGTCAAGGGCTTTGTGGTTCTTGTACTGAAAATCTCCTTTTCCCCATCTGTGGTCATATGTCTATGGCTATATCATAGTTGGATGGTATGAGACCTCCAAACAGCAGACGGCGGTACTGACACACCATGCGGTCTCTAGACCAAGGTCATGTGACAAGGATATAAAGGGAGACACACCCGGTCATCTAGGGAAGAAGACTGAAGGGGTAATAAGACTTAGAAGTGAATGGTCAGTGCTAGATGCGAGTTCCAGAGGAGTAGTTAGCAGACTCCATGATAAAATTCACTGTATCAGATTGTTAACTTACCACACAAGACTCAATAAGAGATTCTGGTTTGGACAAGTCAAAGTGTTTGGTGAATTTCTTTGTGAAGTACAAAGGACCAAACACAACACTATCTCCCTTTATTGTGTAAATGCGGAGTGGGATGTTGCAGACACTCCTCGCGCGGACGTTGACTGTGTGATATAAATTAAGCTTCCGAGTTATCCAAACTTGTGTTTGCAATGGATCATTATCAAAATCAGATCACACATAAATCGAGGGGCTGGGAGAAATTGTGCCACCTCTTATTCGGTAAAACAAACTAATTCAAAAAATAATTTTTGTTTACAGACACGTGATAAGAGGAAAACTGCGCTGTTTAAACTGTTTCCCTGCTGTCTGTAACACTATGGGAGGAATTCTCCCAAGCCCCCGCCAGCGTGTTTGATGGTGGACAACTTTGGGAGAATAGGGCGGGAAGACTAGAAATCAATTTCACGCCCGTGTGAATTTACAGTGGGATCTTCCACTGTTCCCCACCATGGCTGCGCCAGAAAGCCCACAAGAGGCCAGCGTGAACCTCATTTGTACCCTGTTAATGGGATGCAGATCAAAGACCCGACCACTGTACCATACCACATTCCCTGCGATGCCAGCGTGAAACGGATTTGTACAACATGCAGATGTCGGGACACATCCGAACAATGCCTGGGGCTGTTTTCAGATTTCGGGGTGGAGGCCGCCCCCAACCTTGGACCCTGGACAACCATAGCAAAGGATTGGAAGAGCATCTGCAAGTGGACCTTCCAGATAAGGTATCCTGGAGGGGGCCCCCATCTTGCAGCCTCACTATGTTCTTTGTGCTCAGCAGGTCCACCTTTCAGCCTCAAGCGGGCTCCCGGAGATCTATCTTCATTTTCAGGATGTCCACCTGCCTTCTTCAATTGTGGGTCAGTGATGTTGGCCACCTTTTTAATATGGCAGATATAGAGACACAGTGACGGACTACCCGCCATTCAGGCCTACCCAACACGGAATAAGGTGTAAAACACCTGGGTGCATAATTAATGAGGCCGGGGTCAGAAGATTTGGGGTGTTGTCCCATCGGCCGCCCAGCTGGAAACATTCCCGCCCCGAACAGCACTTGGTCTCAAATTAGGAGAATTTACATTTAAATAAATTCTAACTGGGAAGTCAGGCAATGATGTCTTTGCTTTGATTCCATTCATTCACATTCAAGCCCGTCAGCATCCTGTTACTTCATCTACCATTGCTTTGTTTGCCCACTTGTTCCGCACTGTAACCAATCACTGTTTTGTCGATGTACCATTTGTCAACGTTCCCTGTTGATTATTCTTGTGTCTAGGCTGCAGAACAATACTTTTCATTGTACTTCAGTACATGTGACAATAAATCAAATCATATCAAATCAAAATCAAACCAAAATGTCAGCAAAGTCCCTATCGACAAGCATTATTTCTGCAATTACTGGCATAGATAAATTTGGTGACTGATGCATTGGTTAGTTCCACAAACCAGTTTTTATTGCATGTCTTTTGTTGTTGGATTTCCTTCTCAAGAAGTTTAGTTGTGAAAAAATCAGTTGACTAGTTCTTGGTAAATGCACTGGAGAACTGGCAGCAGTTCTCAGTTACATCACTAGGTTATGTCTTAAAAATACCGTACAATGTACGGTATCATAATAAACATGCACAAAACCAGTTGAAGTATTTCTTTCCATAATTCCTACCCCAGAAATAAATTTGGAACGGAATTGGTATGGCTGGTAGTGATTAGCCTGGTGCAGCAATATGTAACATGTAATAATGCTAAAAGCAAAACTCGTGTTTATAAAGGTTACGTCATCATCTATATCGAACACTAAAAATAAATCCAATATTGTATCCTATTAGTCAGGTGCCACACTGAAATGTGAATTAATGTCCAATGTGACACACCCACCTAAGAAAGTATTAAATTTCTACAACACTGGAAATAGCTTGGAATGTGTTTCAAATCAGTAACTTTTCGGGTTAAGGCCTTATAGTCCTGTAAAGTAAACAGGGAACTCAGTCACGTGTGTTTGTGTTCTAGGTCTCCATATCACCCAGTTGAGTCGGTGATGAATGTAGGGATTTCAGATATATTGTATTATATGTATTTGGTGCAGTAAGGGTTAAAATCCTGGGTTAGTGTGTGTATGACTGCTGCAGTCATGGTGCAGTAAGGGTTAAAATCCTGGGTTAGTGTGTGTATGACTGCTGCAGTAGTGTTTTTAAAACCTTGGTTTTCAGGACAGCTGGGCTTTTGGGAGCCAGAGGAGCAATTGAAGCATCGGAAAAACTTAGGCCAATTATTTTTGTTTGGATTAAGAGTTTTCCCTTGGGAGTAGATAGTTGTAGATTGTGTTTCAGTTTGGCACGACAACGTAACTAATGGGAGTAACTAGAGTACCAGACATTTTAGCAGAGGGGCAAAAATTGTGCGGTTAGTTCCTGGAAGTCAAACCATGAAGACAGCTTTTGAAGACTTCAGCTAGAGATCCTCCATTGTTCTGACAGGATCCAATTCCATCTTTTAAACAGTCTTAAAGAACATCTCTTAAGCAAGTATGCCTGGGTCTGCTAACTGCATTTAAACGGGATGTTGACCTAAGATGGGTTTGTTTAAATGGAAATAGAGAAAGTGGTTAAGGGGTATTGTGTTGCTGCATTGATTAGCATTGTTTAAGGAGTAATTGAAGCTATTTTCTTGTGTGACATTAAAGATATTTTAATACTGTGTTAGTAATAAAGTTTCTTTTAATCCATCATCCCTATTGTATGGGAAATCACTCCTGGAGTGAGATTGCTTGACTCTGTCTTACAAAATTAAAATAAAACATTGGGGTTCCTGTCTAGTATGCTAGCCACGGTAGGGTTTTATTCGAGATCATAATAAGTCATGCACTTGACACAAAAGGGCATTCCACGAACATGGCAACTAGGATACCCATGTTTAAGTCTCTCCAAGGATTTTGCTTTGAATGTTTTTTCAGTAAATTCCTCATTACAGTGCAACCATCCTCATGATCATCCTCAACACCGGTGCCCCACAAGGCTGTGTCCTCAGCCCCCTACTATACTCTTTATACATCTATGACTGTGTGTCTAAATTCCCCTTCAAATCGATTTTCAAATTTGCTGATGACACCACCGTAGTGGGTCGGATCTCAGTACAGGAATGAGATAGAGAATCTGGTGAACTGGTGCGGCGACAATAATCTCTCCCTCAATGTCAACAAAACGAAGGAGATTGTCATCGACTTCAGGAAGCGTAGTGGAGAACATGTCCCTGTCTACATCAATGGGAACGAAGTAGAAAGGGTCGAGAGCATCAAGTTTTTAGGTGTCCAGATTACCAACAATCTGTCCTGGCCCCCCCATGCCGACACTACTGTTAAAGAAAGTCCACCAACAACTCTACTTTCTCAGAAGACTCAGGAAATTTGGCATGTCAGCTACGACTCTCACCAACATTTACAGATGCACCATAGAAAGCATTCTTTCTGTTTGTATCACAGTTTGGTGTGGTTCCTGCTCTGCCCAAGACTGCAAGAAACTACAAAAGGTCGTGACTGTAGCCCAGTCCATCACGCAAACCAGCCTCCCATCCATCAACTCTGTCTATAATTCGCGCTGCCTCGGAAAGGCAACCAGCATAATTAAGGACTCCACACACCCCGGACATACTCTCTTCCACCTTCTTCAGTCAGGAGAAAGATACAAAAGTTTGAGGTCACGTACCAATCGACTCAGGAACAGCTTCTTCCCTGCTGCCATTAGACTTTTGAATGGACCTACCTCATATTAAGTTGATCTTTTCTCTACATCCTAGTTCTGACTGTAACATTACATTCTGTCATCTCCCCTTCCTTCCCTATGTATGGTATGCGTTGTCCGTATAGCATGCAAGAAACAATACTTTTCACTGTATACTAATACATGTAACAATAATAAATAAAATCTAATCAATCTATGTGTGTTGTCACAAATATCAAGTTTAAAAGATTATGTTTTGAGACTGTCTCTTTAATTTAGAGTGAAATGGAGGAATAAAGGGGATCATATGACCCGTTTTGAATTCTGCCCAACAACAAGCTTTGGTGGTTTTGTTGGTAAAGTTTATAAAGGGGCATGAAGGGCGCAGTTTGTTTTACTGGGAAGAAAGTGCAAGATATTCACACTGCGGGTAGACCGTTAGTCTCCAAGTTTCCCGAAGGTATTAGGAACGCCACATTTTATAAAGTTATAAACAAAGAACAAAGAAAATTACAGCACAGGAACAGGCCCTTCGGCCCTCCCAGCCTGCGCCAATCCAGATCCTTTATCTAAACCCGTCGTCTACTTTCCAAGGGTCTACTTCCCTCTGTTCCCCGCCCGTTCATATATCTGTCTAGATGCATCTTAAATGATGCTATCGTGCACGCATCTACCACCTCCGCTGGTAAAGCACCCACCACCCTCTGCGTAAAAAACTTTCCCCGCACATCTCCCTTAAACTTTCCCCCTCTCACCTTGAAATCGTGACCCCTTGTAATTGACACCCCCACTCTTGGAAAAAGCTTGTTGCTATCCACCCTGTCCATACCTCCCATAATTTTTTAGACCTCAATCAGGTTCCCCCTCAACCTCCGTCTTTCCAATGAAAACAATCCTAATCTACTCAACCTTTCTTCATAGCTAGCACCCTCCATACCAGGCAACATCCTGGTGAACCTCCTCTGCACCCTCTCGAAAGCATCCACATCCTTCTGGTAATGTGGCGACCAGAACTGCACGCAGTATTCCAAATGTGGCCTAACCAAAGTCCTGTACAACTGTAACATGACCTGCCGACTCTTGTACTCAATACCCCGTCCGATGAAGGCAAGCATGCTGTATGCCTTCTTGACCACTCTATCGACCTGCGTTGACACCTTCAGGGTACAATGGACCGGAACTCCCAGATCTCTCTGTACATCAATTTTCCCCAGGACTCTTCCATTGACCACTTTAAACTGTTTATTTAACTCAAAACTAGAATGGAGTTGGAGGCCTAGAGGATTGCTAATTAGTATTTCTATCTGGATACAAGGTCCCGGGGATTTGTGATGCCCTTGAAAGGGGAAGAGTCTGTAGCAAGCCATTGTAGTATTGGCTTAAAGAGTTTTCTAGGATATCACTGAGACTGACAGAAACATGTCAGCCTGCAAGAATATGAGAGGGAGAGAGACAAAGGTAGAAGCAGCTACTCTATATTGTTCACAAGCAGAATGTGGGTGGGATATCATGCGCAGATTGAAAAGACCATCAACGGAATTCTCCGTTTCAGAAACTAAATGTTGATGCCGGGACTGAATCAGTGGACTTCTACGACAACAAAATTGTTGCGGATCTGGCTGCAGCGGCTAGGATGAAGGCCACCATTCCTGGTTGGATTACGATATGCATTTCTGCAGGGGGTGAACATGTTAGCATGTCTTATACAACCCCCCCACCACCGTGTCTAACCAGGTCCAATGGGCTGCACGATGGCCCAGGCCTGCATTGCAGACCCTGTCCGGGAGTGCAGACCCTGTCCGGGAGTGTTCTTCCCCTCCCCCATGCCAACCACTGGCAGTTCCCCTGGCATTCTGCCCTCCGCACCGCACTCCTGGCCCCAGTGCCCAGTAATGTGGCACCCGTCTCTGCAGGCAGCGGTATCAGTGGCTGGCATTATCCATGCCAATGGTATGCTCCGCAATCCCATCCAGCACCCTCCTGGAGGGTCTACTGTGAACGCTGCCCTTGGGTCGGCCACGTGATGCCCTGCCAGCATGTGGAGTGGTAGGGTGGGGGCACCCTTACGCTGGAATCACTCTGCGCAAACACAGGCCATGGCGGGTAGTCAGTGGGGTGGCATCAGGATGGCAACCTTGCAGTCTGCGGCAATGGCATTCCATTCCTGGACACCCCGATCCAGGGGATCAACACGACCCCACAGCCCATTGCCTGGTCACCTCCTGCTGCTCCCCCACCAGCCTAGGTAGACCCCCACCCCCTCCCTCCCAGCCCCACAGCCAGCCCCGTCAGTGGTGGGACCGGCAGCCCACGGTCACACCTCCGGGAACATGTCCTACCTCCTCTCTGTCCCTCAGCAGCAACAGTGCCCATTTCCCAATTTTTAAAACCACAAGTGAAACCCACCATCGGTAGTTCCTCCTGGCGGTGGAGGAGCATCGTGGAGGCTCCGCAGAATACCAGGTCATGCCCGTTAATGATATGCCAATGGCGCTTATTGTACGTGCGGAATAAAATGCATTGACGCTGCTGTCAAGGCACTGGAGCATGGCATTCTGTTGCCGCCTGGTACCGGCCACGCACGCCATTCTCCGCCCAATCACATTTCGCGATACCAGCGTCGCTGGACGGAGAATCCCACCCCATGTTCTTGAATACTTAAATGAGGCTGGAATATTTGCCTAGCTTGCTAGAGGGAGAAGTCTCCAGTGAAATTGTCACTCTGAAAGTCAGTTTGGGGATCAGAAGTTATTCAGCTGGAAGAGGAAAAAGGAAGCAAGCCATTGGATGCCAAGATTGCTTTGGACTGATCCCTAGAGAATGGAGTGTCCATTTGAGAGGCATAGTGAGCTACAAAAGGATTGGGGGAGATTTACAGTTGTTCTAAAAGTCAAATGGGGGAAGCCTGTCTGGAGTCTAGAGTTGCCGACAAATATAATGTCTAGTCTATGTTGTTTCAGTTCCTTTGTTACAGTCAAAGGTTCTAAAACTTGAAATCTTGCTGGGTGACCTTTTCAGTCAGTCACTGGTAATTCAAATACCTTTTTCAGAGTTATCAGTCTCTACAGGGATCATACCAGTATATTTCTTTTTCACCAATTCTTGCTCTACAAAAGCTGCTCTAGTGAGTTGCAAAATTGTGTCTAATGGGATTTCAACTTCAAAAGAATACAAATTAGAATTTACAATTCTATTCAGATTTGCTCAGTCCGACATTTTCCTGACCTTGTGAATCCATTCAGTCCAAAAGTAAACTGCACGGTTACGGTAAAAAGGGTTTTTATTTACTGTCCAGTTCATTTATCCTTGTTTGATGCACAGGTACAAGTGAGATCACAAATAGACAGCTTTGTAAACTCGGTTCATGAGTCTATAATGCTATACATTCAGAAGTGACCTTGGCAGAGCATTCTCTCCTGCATTTAAAAAAATCCATAGGCCCAAATTCCATTTACTTATGATACAATGAATAGAAATCAGAGAGCAAGCCTTGATATTCTGGTTAGACTTTTTTGCCTCTGATTTCTATCGATTGTCAGATTATTTCACGCACTAATGGCGGAATTTTCCCCAAATTTGTCAGAGTGTCAGGTTCTGACTGAAAACCGGCAGGTTTCTCTACAGAAACACAGCTGAGCACAGACCCACTGGGGGAAATTGGAGGGATATTGGAGGAATTCGGCCAGTTTTCAGGATACAAATTGAATATGGTAAAGAGTGTGGCCCTTGCGATCCAGGCGAGGGGGCAAGAGGAGAAATTGGGCAAGATGCCGTTCAAGGTGCTGGGAGGGAGCTTTCGATATTTGGGTATCCTGTGGCGTGGGAGTGGGAGCAGCTGCATAAACTAAATTTGGGTCAGTTGGTAGACGAGATGAGGGGGGGGGGACGTTCGTAGGTGGGACACATTCTCGTTGTCATTAGTGGGGCGGGTTCAGAAAGTTAAATTAAACGGTCCTCCCGAGGTTTCTGTTTGCTTTCCAGAGCCTCCCATTTTTTATCCTCAAGGCGTTTTTCAAAAAGGTGAATGCAGAGATCTCGGGATTTGTTTGGGCGGGGAAAACCCCGTGGGTGAAGACGTTGGTGCTGGAGCAGGGGTGGGAAGCTGGCGCTCCATAATTTTATTAACTACTACTGGGTGGCGAATATTGCGATGGTCAGGAAGTGGGTAATGGGGGAGGGGTCAGTATGGGAGCAGGTGGAGGAGGCCTCATGTAAGGACACGGGTTTGGGGGACTGTTAACAGCATCTCTGGCGTTCTCGCGACCAGGTACTTCACAAGCCCAGTAGTAGTGGCAGCCCTTGGGGTCTGGGGACAGTGGAGGCAGCATATGGGGGTGGGGGGGTGTCATGCGGGGACCTCTATGTGATAACCACTGGTTCACTCGGGGGGAGGGGGCGATTTTGGAGATGGCAGGGATCGAGAGATTTGGGGATCTATTTAATTGATGAGTGTTTCCTGAGCTTGGAGGAGGAGTTTTGAGTTGCCAGGGGACTGGGTTCCGGTTTCTGCAGTGAGGGATTTTGTGCGGAGGCAGGTTTCAACCTTCCCGCAGCTGCCTCCCCAGGGGCTACAGGATAAGGTGGTGTTGCGAACAGGAGTGGGAGAAGGAAAGGTCTCAGAGATCTATAAGGAGCTGACGGAGTGGGACGGGGCCCCGATAGTGGAGGTGAAGAGAAAGTGGGACGAATAGTGGGTGGGGAGTTGGAGGCCGCGGTATGGGAGGAGGCCCAGAGTAGAGTTAATGCGTCCTCATCATGCGCCAGGCAGTCCACAGGGCACACACACTGTGGCCCGGTTGAGCAGGTTCTTTGAGGTGGGGGGGGGGGGGGGGGTCCTGCTAACCACGCCCATATGTTTTGGGCATGTCCACGGCTCAGGGGTTTGCTGACGTCATGTCATGAAGTGTTGGGCACTGTGGACTCGTGAAGCAGACATATGCCACCAACACTGGAGATGTTTCAACACTATTTTATTAACTCTTATAAAATACTAGACATACTATAACTGTGAGTTTACACAATGCTAGTTTAACTAGAGACCTGCCCCTGTCCGAACCAGTTGAATCACTCAGCACGTGGTGTGAGTCTGTACTGTACTTGATGAGCTCTTGTGCTTCTGAGAGGCAGCATCCAGAATGAGCGGGAAAAGTGATGCCCTCACTCTTTATAGTGCGTGTGCTCTAACTGGTGATTGGCTGCGATGTTTGTGCATGTTGATTGGTCCTGGTGTGTTTCCATCAGTGTGTGTCTGCACCATGATATACTGGTGTATATTATGACATGTCAATGGTCTTAAAAGTGAAGGTGATGTAGAGTCCAAAGGTGGCAATCTTTGGTGTGTTGGAAGACCCGGGAGCCCATGGGGTGAGAGAGGCCGATGCCCTGGCCTTTGCCTCCCTGGTAGCCCGGAGACTGATCTTACGAGGGTGGCGGGACTCTGAGCCCCAAGAGTCAGGGGTGAGGGTTTGTGACTTTTTTTAAAAATATTTTTATTCTCCTCCTTTTTCATATTTTCTCCCAAATTTACACCCACCAACAATAAACAATTATCTGTCACAAATATGTCAATTCCCACATCAATAACAACGATCCCATCCTCCCACCAAACCCCAAAAATTAGCCCACATGTTCACATACACAAATGACAAAAAGGAATTAGGGATCACCCATAGTCACCATTAACACACACAGCCCCCCTCCCCCCAACCCTCCCACCCCAACTAATGTTCAATGTTATCCAGTTCTTGAAAGTGCATAATGAATAATGCTCATGAATTGTAGAACCCCTCCATCCTCCCCTCAGTTCAAACTTAACCTTCTCAAGAGACATAAATTCCAACAGGTCCCCCCGCCACGCCAGGGCACAGGGTGGAGAGGTTGCTCTCCAACCTATCAGGATCCGCCTTCGGGCGATCAACAAGGCGAAGGCTACAACATCTGCCTCCGCACCTGTTTCCAACCCTGGCTGGTCCGACACCCCGAATATGGCCTCCCGGGGGCCCGGGTCCAGTTTCACGTGCACCACTTTAGAAATTACCCTAAAAACCTCCTTCCAGTACTCCTCTAGCTTTGGACAGGACCAAAACATATGAACGCGATTAGCCCCCCCCCCCCCCCCCCCCCCCCCCCCCCGCAACGTTCACACACATCTTCTACTCCTTCAAAGAATCGGCTCATCCTCACCCTCATGAGGTGTGCTCTGTATACCACCGTCAGCTGTATCGGCCCCAACCTCGCGCACGAGGTGGAGGCATTCACTCTCCGGTGCACCTCACACCAGAACCACTTCTCCATATCCTCTCCCAACTCTTCCTCCCACTGGCGCCTTCTCCTCTTCCAAAATAGCTCTGTAAACCGCCGACACTAGCCCCTTCTCCAATCCCCCTGTCATCAACAACTCCTCCAGCAATGTGGAGGCCGGCTCCACCGGAAAGCTCTGTATCTCCTTTCTGGCAAAATCTCGAACCTGCATGTATCTAAACACTTCTCCCTGCTCCAGCCCATACTTCGCTTCCAGCTCCTTCAATCCTGCAAACCAACCCCCAAGAAACAAATCTTTTAGTGTCTGAATCCCCTTCTCCTCCCATTTCCAAAAATTTCCATCCCACTTCCCGAGCTCAAATATGTGGTTCCCCCGAATCGGCATTTCCCTTGACCCTGCCCCCAACCCGGAATGTTGGCGAAAATGCCTCCAAATTCTCAATGAAGCTATTATTACCGGACTCCCTGAGTATTTCCCCGGGGCTATCGGGGGCGGCGCTGTTGCAAGTGCTTTCTATCCCGATCCCCTGCACAAATTCCCCTCCATTCTGACCCACTGGGAATCAACCCCTCTGACATAGCTCCACACCTTCTCCACATTCGCCACCCAGTAGTAATACAGCAGGTTCGGAAGATCCAAACTCCCTGCCTGCCTTCCCCTCTGTAGCATCTTTCTAACTCTGGCCACCTTCCCTCCCCATATCAACGAAGTAATCATTCCCTCAATCTCTCTGAAAAAAGTCTTTGGCAGGAAAATCGGTAGGCACCGGAAAATAAACAGAAACCGCGGCAACACGTTCATTTAAACTGCCTGTACCCGACCCGCCAGTGACAGAGACCATCCCACCTTGCCAGATCAGCTTTCTCTCTCCCCACCAAACTAGAAATTTGTACCTGCGGAGCCCCCCCTCCATTCCCGGGCAACCTGCACCCCCAGGTATCTAAAGTGAGTCCCTGCCCTATGGAATGGCAGCCCCCCATCCCCGGCTGAGACACCACAAAATACTCACTCTAGTCTAGATTTAGTTTGTACCCCGAGAAAGACCCAAACACCCAAAGCAGCTCCAATATTCCCCATATCGACACAAATCGGTTCCGACACGTACAACAGCAAGTCATCGGCGTATTAGAACACCCTATGCTCTATCCCCCCCGCACTATTCCTTTCCATACCCCCGAACTTCTTAATGCGATGGTCAACGACTCAATCATGAGTGAAAACAGCAGGGGGGGGGGGAGACAGGAAGGAATGAGAGAGACGAGTAAGGGCAGGAGAATCAACGGAGGGGTGGTTAGTGAAGGTGGCACTTTGTGTAAGCCACGTTGGCTAGAGTTGTGTGCTCGGGGGGTTTATTGGTTACATTGTGTTTTTCTTTTTGTTGAAAATTAGATGTGCAAAATTGTAAATGCCTCAATAAAATAATTTCTAAAACAAGAAACACAGCTGAGTTTTCAGACCAATGGGAGCGTAGTTTATGCTGTCACTCTGGCAGGGCGGGGTCTAATCGAGCCAACAAGGCACCATCTTTAAAGGGTGCCCCGATCTGCATTTAAAATAAGTTCCCCCAACCCCCTCCCCACGGACATGGAGGAACATCCCCACAAGCTTCAGAGCAACATATGTATCGGAGCCCCCCCCCTCAAATCACACATATACACATATGGGGAACCTGGGGAACCCCCCCCCCCTCCAATGGAAGAGGGCTAACCTACGGCCAGCGTGCACTTGGAACCTTCACAAAGGCTTTGTTTAAAAGCTCAAAATTAATGGATGACAGACAGTGTATGTGGAATGCTTTATCACCAGTCACAAACTATTTGCAAGGAACTGAGAAAAGGCTCTGTGTCTGGCCCTTCTCCTCTTTTTGAAAGATATTTAGCTCAGGCAAATCAGCGGCAAATAGGTCAACATGCCTGATTCTCAAATAATTGCTGCTGCCAACCAAGGGTTCGGGAAACATGGGGAACCCTGGCCACACCAAATTTTACCTTAAATGTATCACTTTTTCTCAGCTGTTCAGCTTAGTTCATTGCAATCTCGCCTCAGAGTCAGAAGTATACGGTTTCAAAGTTGACTCCAGGGCTACAGCATATAATTTAGAAGAAAAGCAACCGAAATACAGAGGGTTTAGTACATTGCCAGAGATACCACTTTACAGATGAAACTTTAAACAGAGGTTCCATCTGACTTATCAGGGGCGTATGAAGATCAAAGAATACGAAGGGTAATTGTGGGGGCTGAGTTAAATTCATCCCTCAACTAATCTCACCGCAACAAGCAGATTAACTTGTCATTTATCATCTGTATTATTTGTAGATTTATATGTAAATTGGCTGCCCCATTTGCCCACATATCAACAGACACTGGACTTGAAATTAATCGCTTGGCTGTGGAAGCCTTTGGGGATTGGGGGGGGGGGGGGGGGGTGTTGAGGACTTGGAAGGCAGTATAAATGCATTTTTATTCTTTTCAAATGCATATCATGTATAACTAAAAACAGGTATTGGTTCTGATGATTTAACTATTACACAGGGTAGAATTTGATGCCATCATCCAATAGTGTTGTTCAAAAATTCATTTTCACTTACCCCCTGGAACATTATACCAAGCTCCTCCATTGGTTATTCCATCAACAAAGCTGGAATCGTCATCATTCTTGCGGCACGGTTGTCTATTGGGGTTAGACATGACCGGATTTAAAGAAGCATAAGCCTCAGCCAGGCTTTTAAAAATCTTATCATCTGGGCAAGCACTATATTCATGGGTAGAGCCTGCCAAAACATGCGTACAATTTTTGAAACAATTTGTTTGAATAAACATGAATAGTTCCATTGCAAATGCTATAATAGTCACTTCAGGGTGTCAGTTTAGCCAACCTCAATTAGCTCATTCACTTTCAACTAGCTCACTGCACAAATATTGTGTTGGATTTGGATATAAAGTTGTTCAATTGCATGCTTTAGATGATTGACCAGAACTTACTACTGTCTGTAATGAGATCTGGAGCAATTCTATCTAATAATACTGTTTCTGTCTGTCCACATGATTGGTTGGATTTTCACAGTAACTTCATGGCAGTGTTAATGTAAGCCTACTTGTGACAATAAAGATTATTAAAAATTGGTGGGCAGAGCATGGTACAAGCGCCTCTCAGTAACTAGTTGTCACCATTTCCCAACCTCAGTTACTGGGCTAGCACCCGATGACCAAAGTGGAAGAAGTGAACCCGAGTATAAAATTGCATCGGCAAGTGGTGCCCAGGATGCTGCTCTAATGTTAGTCAAGTGGAAGATGGGGGTGCAAACTTTGGCCTTGGTTACTGGGCTCCAACCCCTGCTCTCACCTCTCCCCAGCCCCGATGGTGATTGACATGGGGGAAAAAGGGAAACAACATGGGAAGGGGGGGGGGGGGAATAGATGGCATGGGAGGGAGAGAGACTGCACGGGACTGGCAGGAGGAGAGGGCCTGCAAGCCTTCCTTGAATGGAGTGGAAAGGTGCAGCATGGGAGGGGAGCTGGGAGGTGTGAAATGTGTTTAAGAAAGGGGTGGAGAAAGGGATGAGGATGATGTGCGAGTGAAAGAAGGAATGGCACGAGAAGAATGTCATGGGAAGGATGGAATGGCACGGGAACAAGAAGTGTTGCAATAAAGATACTAAACATCAGTCCAATTTTTTTCCAGATCTCTGCTATTCAGTAAACTAAGGACTGCAAAAACTCCACTGTAAATTTATACACGTTTGCTTTTTCAGTTTGCCAACCCTGCTATTTGAACTGTCAGGTTAAATGTTAACTAAAATTAGACTTGGCAAATATCTCTAGGTACAATTATGTGCATCTGTGCACAATTTTGAAAAATTAATCACTTCAATCTAGAGTTCACCCACTACGGGTACCAGTGGCAATGCTTGGAATCTATCAAACAGTGCTCTGCCATGAATCAATGAGTTAAAGATTGGGTTGTACATGCAAACTTTCTAACAGCTGGTAGCGAGTGAACAGTGAATGGCAATTGTATGGCCTTTACCAATATGGCAGATTGTGCACATCTGCCTTGTAGTGTGGGTGTGCTTCCTGCTCAGCATATTGAAGGCTTAAGCAGTTGCTCAGCATTCAAGTAACAGAAAGACATATTTCTGAATCAGTTTAATTCAATCCAATCACCCAAATTGAAATCTAAATTCAAATTTAACCATGATATTTAAAATAAACCCTAAATTCTTGATTGCTAAAACTGTGTCAACACATTAAGGATTTTATGTAAATTACTCTAATCATTAGTGCCACCTAGCTTTGGTCAACATGTTGTGCAAGGTCAAACTGCTATTATTCTCAAAGCTACAAAATGGAAAAACAGACTCTTTCTGAGGATCCATGTTCATTTGCTAGTTCATCTCAGCCCCTCGTAATCTACCTGGATTCTGTTTTGTAGCAGTTTGATCTCCACATTTTACAATATTTTCAACATTTTCTAAGCAATGATTAAAGTCTCATGAAAACGTAGCACTGGATAATGCTGGATTGTCGATTTCCCTCTACAATCACTTCCAGGATAACAAAGCATGGAGTGCATTATGATTATCCTTGATACCTAACCAGAGGGGAGAGGAAAATAATGGTTTGATAGCACAAACAACTGTCAGTGAAACAACAGCTTTGATTTCAGAAAGTGTAAGACATCAGGGAAAGAGGAAAATGAAATACCAGTTACAAGTATATTTTAAATCAAAAGCCAATATTTTGCAGTGCTATAGTTTAAAGCGCAGAAACTGCTTTTACCTGAAAATTGACTTTTTAAAGAGAACAATGCCCAGGAAAGCGTCTTAAAATATTATGGGTGGAATCTTGCCAGAATTTGGCAAAGTGTCAGGCTCGGACTGAAAACTGGTGTGTAACTCTCCAGTTGCACAGACCAGATTTACACCAGATCATGAGCCTATTTAAATAAATCAGTGAACATGATTTACGCAGTCAGTCTGGTGGGGCTGGTCCTGATTTGGACCAAAGTGGGAAGTTTGCATTAAAGCGAACATTTGTGTTGGAACATACCTGATAAGTGCTCCGCGCAATAGTTAGATGACAATGATTATTTAGTCCCTCCTCTGTGCCTTGCAATATCTCACTGCCCTGCCTGTCCACAGTTTCGGTATTGATACAAATGCTTCCCCCGTCCACAAGTTTGGATTTGACGTGAAGGTGGCGATCTCAGGAGAGACTGGCACGTTGACAACAATTTACTTTGTTCACATTTTGCTTCATATATGCCGAGCAAACATCATTTATCAGTTTTCTGCTGTATTTACCAGTGCGAGTCTCATCATAGGGATAGTTTGCGACAACATCACCACCGTGAAGATTTGCTGAGAGAACAAATGGAATATCCATGATCCAGTGAATGATAGCTTTGGTCTCTGGCGCAAGCTGCAGGAACAAAATTCTCTCAGTACAATAACGTATCACACATTTACATGAGATCCTAGTGAAGCATGGAGCAGTCATGAAAACACTCCCATACAAGTACACTATAAACTTGCATGTGAAGACTCTTGAACACCAGTTGTTTTTACTGGAACAGTTTGGGATTTTTTTTTTGCTCTGAAAGTCTTTGTCCCCTATACTTTCAATCTACACTTGCGCTTGTGACATTATCTTCTTTAAATCAAAGATTTCATTCTTCTATCCCCAGACAAAAACATCTTGCAGCTTCACCTCTGTGTGCAAGGAATCTGTGTGGCTTGAGGTGAACAGAGAGCAAATGCTCCACCTAGTGGACTTTCTGGGAACAAATTCAAACATGAGTAAGCACAGTATATACTACACAGTAATTCCGTTAACGTTACACTCAGTCATATGCATTATCATAAAGAATCAGGGCAACAAAGGCTCTTTCTATACTTGTGCACATTCATCAGCATTGCAACACTGCAAAGCACATATTACTGGTCCCTGAACCCATGTTAACAAAATAGGCAGTAGATAAATTCCTTGAGCCAACTACTGCAATGAATCACCATAGGATACTCAGTAACTTCTATCTTGCAATTGATTTTCCCATCGCACTTATTATGCTAGTGCTCGCTTTTATATTGCTAGAGTGCTGTGCTGGTGCCATAGAATTATGAAGCATGCAAAATGAGTTTTCTTAACTGCTGGTCTCAGCAAGTTCACTTTAGTGATGCTGGCTAGCGATGTGGGACCCATACATCGGCAGTTGCACAGCATGAGAGCAATATAAAAACAGCTTACAAAGGAGGATTTCTCCTGATGGTTGGTAGCAGGAATAAAGGAAATCCACAACAGAGTAAGAGCCTGTCACTAACAAGAAATTCACTGAAGGCTGCCATTTTTCTAGCCTTGGACCGATACAGACCAACAAAGTATGGTGCTTATGTTGCTGGTCTCAGTCGACCTTCCTCCCACATTAGAGAATGTTAAAGGGCGAGCGCGCGAGTCATGGTCACAGCTCTTGAAAAAGGGCACGCACTGTATTGGACCTTCACAGCTGGTTTTGTGTTACCACTGTTACTCAAGGGGAAATTTCTGGAAATGATTCAACAATATGAACAGTTACAACCTTGAACAATGCTTTTAGATATTTCTAATTGGAATAACTTGAATAGTTTATAATTAGAAATATCCCCTCCTCCAATTAGGGCATCAAATAGAAGGCTGCAACAGGAGGAGGCCATTCAGCCCCTTGAGCTTGTTACACCATTCATTTTAATTATGGCTGATCCGCAGCTCAACTCTATTTATTCACCTTTTCACCAGATTCCATGATACCCGAGTAAGAAATCGGTCAGCCTCGGTCTTGATCATTTTAATTGTGCTGCATCCACAGCCCCTGGGAGGGGGGGGGGGGGGGGGGGGGGGGGGGGAATTCCACATTTCCACTGCCACGGCTTAATTAATTAACTCCTGATTGGCCGAGCTCTCGTTTTATGATCATGTACGTTTGCCCTGGTTTCCAACATCCTATCGAGATCTAGACCAAGAGTTTCCATTGCAGTTTCAGTACATCAGCACCCTGAAACAATTCCAGCAGACCTGGATGAGAAATTGGTTGGACAGCCTCCTGCTGGATAGGTTTGTTGAGTTATGATTAACTGTGGTGATTTGCTACATGTATGTTACAACACGTCTGCTGAAGTATTCAAATAAGATGCAAATGAGAGTATATTACATTGTGTATTTCCCATCATTTGTAGCATCGTAATGTTGAGATCGGAAGTCATCTATGGTGGTGAAGGGAAGGATTTAAAATTTAAAAGGCCGTAGTCTCTGGATTTGATCGCAGGGCAACTGATTGTGGAGGAATTTCAAACCTTAATGGGTAGTTTGAGGGTTACAGTGCAGCAGCAATCCGAGCCACTTTCCAAATCATACCCTAATAACCCTGCCCGCCACTCCAAAGCAGACGCCCCTAGGGTTGCCAACACTCCAGGATTGGCCAGGAGTCTCCAGGAATTGAAGATTAATCTCTAGGTCGTTGCTGTGTGCAACCCCGAGAAAAGAAAATCACAATGACATTAAAAATTATTTTTGTTCTTTTGACATTTTCTTTGAACATTTCCCTTGACCAGATATATTAATCAAATTGGCAATAGCAGGGGCAAAAGGCTAATTGGCTGACTGTCAAGCATCATCCAATTAGGTAATGGTCTTTTCTGCTTTCCAGTTGGCGTAGTAAGGCACTGGATGGATTTCTTGGCCGATTAATGGTCGTGGAGCGTGGGGAAAGTCATGTGGTGAAACCTCCAGGAATACATTTATCACAGTTGGCAACCCTACTCCCCAACAGAGTTGAAAATCCCACAAAGAATCTATCAAAAGTATTTAACTTACACTGCCCTCCATATAAACCGCCATTCTACATTTACTTTTAGTTTGCGCTAAATGCTGAACTGGTGCAAAATAGGTATGCATACGGGGGTTGTGTGAGAATATTACATCTAACTTATCGCAGATCTTCCAAATTTTCAGCTTGCTCTCAAGCTTCAACCTAGGAAACTTTGACAACTGAAGAAATGTGGCCTTTACTGACACTTTGGATAACCATTCATTTCAACTTTCTAACTCGCACGATAGTTCCCCTGATAGAGGTGGCACCACAAGATAGCAAAGTGGAGTGTAATGAATTTGAATAATGGCCTAAAACTCTGTGGATTGGCCTGCTGGAAACACCGAGGAAAGAGTTTGACAATCACAAAGACCTGTCAGTTTCAAGGAAGTTTAAGGAGGACAGAATGCTGGGGCAGGGAGAATGCACATTCAGTAGTTGGTAACTTGATCAGAAGTGGAGTTCCGCTGGACTCCAGGTTTGGACCACAGGTGTTCTGATGAAAGGCCATCTACTTGAAACATTGCCAGTCCATGGAGGTTCAGGGTCAGAGATGGATTGCCACTCCGCTCCTAGATTCTTCTCTCAAACTATAGCTGCTCATTTCTTACCCAACCTTCCGACTCAGGCCAGGTAAGAACTGTCTCGTACAGCCGGTTCCAAGTCCTTGTCTCGAAGTCTGAAGAGTCAAGAGGTAAGGAAGCCCACACCCCCTTTCTACAGCAGTAATTGCCATAAAGCAGGCAAGTTTAAAAGTCCAACCACTTTCAGAAACCAGGGAGATGTTCGGTTTGTAAGGTAACTAGGTTGGGGTGGGTTATTGGGGGCAGGGGATAGTCAGGGAGGGTCAAGAGGGCGGCATCTGTACTCTAGTTATCTAGAAATTAGAAGTGCTTTTAATTCTTCTAACTGTTCGTTGGCAATTATTACTATAAGACCGTCACAACCATTCAAAGTTTGTGATTTATATTGTACCTTTTAGATGGTTCCCATTGCAGGACAGTCACACAATGGAAGCTTCCCAGGCAATTGCCATGCAATCCCTATTTGGTGATCACCGGAGGGGCAGGGGAAGGTTCTCAATCACATCTTTGGGGTAACCCATAGTTAAGACACCCTGGAACTCAGAAGCTACGGGCTATTAACTTGGCTTCTCTCTCCGCAGCTGCTGCCAGACCTGCTGAGTACTTCTAGCATTTTCCATTCTTATTTTCTCTCCAGGTTAAGTATTGGAGATACTTGAGCCAGTTCGCAGAACGAGTGTTCACAGAACACGTTCCTCAGGAAATCACAGGCCTGCATCTTCTTTTCCTATCTACTGAAACTAATGGAACAGTCAGGCACTAAAGGCTCATAATTCCCAAAGTAGTTCTGCCTGTGAGCAACATTTCTGGCAGGAAGTGAATGTAGCCTTACGTTGTGTGCGTATGTATCCATATATTTTTCAAAGGGAGTACGCACCTAGGACACCCTTCCAAGAAAAAGTATCAAGCAAACACTGGGACAAATTCTGAACATGCAAAAGGATGCTACAGGTTACTCAGAGAGCAGTCACTTTGTCCCAGATCTCTACAGTCACCCTCCTACCTTCGTGTTTCTGTCCACAGAAAGTTTTAGATTTTTCAGAAGGTGGTTATTCGGTCCCCCTTCCCTTTCATACACATAGACAATCCTGTCAAGATCGAGAAAATTTCTGTTGAGGTCTACTCCTTGGGCATTATTGCGACCCACAAACCAGTCCTTCAGATCACCAGTCTGGAAGGGAAGAAACGGCATGTAAGAATATATTGCTGAAAGTAATCAAAAGGTATCTGTAAAACAATCGCCAAATATTCTTGAAAACTGGCCTGCATTTATAATAATAATAATAGCTTGTCATAAGTAGGCATAAAATGAAGTTACTGTGAAAAGCCCTGTGAAAAGAAATGTTTGTAGGCCTTCCTAGCTGGACATACATTTTAAAGTCAGTTTTGTAGGGCCCCCAGTGGGGGATATAAAGCATAAGTGGGATGGAGGAAGAGATGGGAGGGGAGGTGGAGGTCGGGATGTGGGCTGAGGCCGTGCAGAGGGTGAATGCGTCCTCATAGTGTGTGAAGCTAAGCCTCATTCAGTTTAAAGTAGTTCATAGGGCACATATGATGTTAGCGCGGATGAGTAGGTTTTTTGAGGGGGTAGAGGACAGGTGAAGGCGGTGCGCGGGGTGGCCCGTGAAACACGTCCGCATGTTCGGGCATGTCCAAAGCTAAAGGGGTTCTGGCAGGGAGTTGTGGACGTAATATCCGTGGTGTTGAGGTCGAAGGTGGCCTGAGTCCAGAGGTAGTAATATTTGCAGTGTTGGAAGACCCAGGAGTTGAGGGGGTAAGAGAGGCCTTTGCCTCCCCGATAGCCCGGAGATGGATCTTACTTGGATGGAGTGACTTGGAGTTGCCGAAAGTGGGGGTGTGGGTAAGTGACCTGGCAAATCTCCTGAGGCTGCAGAAGGTCAAGTTCGTCCTGAGGGGGTGGGTTGATGGGTTCACTCAGGAGGTGAAAGCCGTTCATTGACTTCTTTAAGGAGGATTGAGGAGTCAGCAAAAGGGGATGAGAGTGGAGAGCAGGCGGGGGGAATGAAGGAGGAAGAATTGGGTGTTGATCAATTAGAACATTCTATAATTTTGCTTCTGCTTCGGTTTGATTACATGAAAATGCCTGAATAAACATTTTTTTTTTATAACTCAGTTTTCTTCGGGAGAAGCAAGCATTTGAAGTGAAAGATGGAGGCGATGTGGGAGCTAAGGGTAAACCCATCAAAGGTAAAGAACAGGAGCTGATTGTTAGATTTGATACACAGGAAGAGGCTGTGCCTTTGAAGAATTTAAAGATACATCTCCCCAAAAGGCATGAAGGATCATGGCAGAACAATTAAACAGAAATAGGATGGGAAAGAGGACAGGACTCCTAATCAAAGGATGTGGGTCAGATCTTGCAATGTCTAACAAACCCATTGACCAACAATGGAGAGAAAGAGGTTCACAGGATTAGCAGTCAACGATAGCACAGACAGTTGATTTGTGAAGGAACGGGATAGTAAAGGACTAAACTTTGACGGGTGACCATTATAAAGTGATGAATGTAGGAGTTTCAGATATATTGTACTATAAATAGTTATTGAAGTAAGGGTTAAAATCCTGGGTTAGAGTGTATTTGGGTGCTGAAGTCATGCTTCAGAAGAATCATGGTTTGAAAGACAACAAAGCTTTTAGGATCCAGAGGTGCAATTAACTATCATAAAAAGCTTTGGCTAATGCAATTGTGTTTTGATGAAGGAGGGAATTCCTGGGGAGTTACATTTGTTTTCAGCTTGCTGGGCAGAGCTACGGCATCATGCTTTTTGAGAAAGCATTTTCAGTTCAGTTGAGCTGAATGAAGCGGTGTGCACAAGTAAGGTTTGCTCTCACTGTAGATTAGTTAAAAATATATTAACAGTCTTTAAAGCAGTGCAGACTTGTCAGAGGACAAGGGGAACTGAAACAAGCAGTTGAAACAGTTTTGAAGACACACAGCCAGAAGCTCTGACAGGAGTCAGATTTTTTTCTGTAAAGCAGTGCAAAGAGATCTCTTTCTTAAAGAATTCTCGCTTGGCGCAGGGGCGGAGAATTACCCAAAAGAGGCTCCCATGCCAGCACGCGATTCTCCGCCGACCGGAGAATCGCTGCCCGCCGTGCACGCAATTAAAAGCGGACCCGCGGCGATTCTCCGCGCTCGACGGGCCGAGTTCCGCCAGAGTGGTTCACATGTGGTCCCATCTGGCGGGACCACGGTGTTTTGGCTGTGGGGGTCGTCCTGGTGGGGGGGCGGCCTCCACGGTGGCCAGGCCCGCGATCGGTGGCTACCAATCGGCGGGCGCACTCATTCCGGGAGGGGGCTACGTTCCTCCGCACGGGGCCCCTGTAGGGCGGCGCTATGTTGCACGGGGGCCGGCGCGAAGACGACCGTCGTGCGCATGCGCAGCTCGTGGGCATAACTGCAGGGCCCCGCCGGCAGCCGGAGCTGCGGGACACATGCCGGGACCCTGCTGGCCCCCTTGAAGATGGAGAATCACCCCAGACTTTATAGGAAAATGTCCGGAGTGATTCCGCCCATTTTCCAGCGGGCATGGGGAATCCCACCCCCTAACTGTAAAGGAAATATTCCTCTGTACCATTGGTATTTAAGGTGGATTGAGAGCTGGGCTGGTTGTTTTCTTGTTGTTTAAGTGGGAATAAAGATAGCAATTAAGGGTACTGTATTCACTATATTGAGTAGTATTATTTAAGGGGTAATTTTAAGCTATTTTCTGGTGCGATGGTAAAGATATTTTAATACTGTGTTAGTAATAACTTTTTAAAGATTATACCATATCCATATTTTTTTGTGAAATCACTCTTGGAGCGAGGTATCCTTTCCTCTCAGTCTTATAAAACTAAAATAAAATATTGGGGTTTCTGTCCAGTATCCTAACCACTGTTGGGGTCTGGGATCATAATAGTAATCTGTTTAGTACAGCAGAATGTCACGTCAGCAAGAGCTTTGGGAATCTCTAGACAATAACAATTATGCACCAAGGTGCTCAGGAACGGAGTTGCAAAAGTACATATGTATGTATATAAAAATATAAAAGTTACCAAGAATAAATGCTCGGTCAGAAACCATAGCGGTAATCTTGAATCAAGCCCAAAATTGCAATTTGATGCATAATAGCCCAAATTTCGCCTATGTTTTTCCATGGGAAATGTAGTAGGGCTGGGCAAGACCAATAATCAGAATTTCCAAAAAGGAAAGAGACCAGGAATGAGAGACAGCACAAGATTAAACTGATAAATGCACATGTTAAGGGTATGTCATTAAGGAAGGTTGAAATTTAAAATATGCTCTGAGCTTATTTGTTCACTATTAGAAGGTGAAATAATAAGCCATGCAAATGAATTGAACTGGAATCTCCTCCCAAAGAACCGTCTCAAATAATCTGTGCGGAAAAGGTGGTAGAGACACAACAGACTGAGTCAATAACAAACTACTTTTTTATAAGGCTAGCTTTAAAATGATAGCCCAACCTTGTACCTACAGTAAATTACAGGAATAATCTGCTGGCAATGCAATATTTACACTTTTTCAAAAAGAATGCAGTTGACACCACGTTTGCAGAGTGATCTTTAATTTTTATTTTGGGGGTAGCCTGCAAATTGTCTGAAAACAGGAAAGAGAAATTGTGTCAAAAGCTGTCGGGATCAAGGAACATTCTTCCTCACTCCCTCCTCCATTTTCATTTCCCTGGAAGCACCTCATTACCATTCAATATTTCATCATGGGAATGTAGGCATTTTACAAGTGACTAATGGGAATATATTTGCATTTATATCGTAATATTGAACATTCCAAAGCAGTCCACTCAATAAATTACCTTTCACATTGCAGAAAAGAGAGATATGGTTGTCTGTAATAGGAAGAGTACAGACCGTACTCAACCAGCACACGATTGCAAAATGCAAAATAAAATGTCATACACAGGGAGCTGTTCTCTGCAAACAAAAGGGACATGTTCAAGCTTTGCACCTTTTTTGAATTGTAAAATGCAGAAGAAGCCCGTTGGCCTATCGAGTGTGCGCCGACATGTGAAAATACACCTCACCTACCGACCTAATCCCATTTTCCAGTACTTGTGCATTGCCCTGAATGTTATGGCGTGCCAAGTGCTCATTCAGATACTTTATAAAGGATGTGAGACATCCTGCCTCTACATCCTCCCAGGCAGTGCATTTCAGACCATCACCACCCTCTGGGTAAAAAAGATTTTCCTCACATCCCCCCTGAATCTCCTGCCCCTTACCTTGAACTTGTGTCCCCTCATGACTGATCCTTCAACTAAGGGGTACAGCGCCTCCCTGTCCACACTGGCCATGACTCTCATAATCCAGGAGCTTGGGGAACCTGTAGTTCCCCATTGCGTTTTCCATGGCAATGTGTCGGCGAATCAGAGTCGAATTGCTAACCAATCAGTACCTTTTCTTCTGTAGTGTAAATTGTTGTGATAGTTTCTTTGACATTCTTGAATTTGTCCTGATGAGTGCTTGATGAAAACATTCAGCAACATGTCTTTCTTTTCCACAATATTCAAGTTCTACACTACCAAGCAAAATTACTTTTAAGTGTTGTTGAATAATTGTTTTTTTTATTTTAGAGTACTGTAATGACTTAGGCCAGGCCTTTGAGATTGGCCAATTAGAATACAAGTTTCCTGATTAGTGGCCCAATCACGGAAGCCCATTCAGTGTATATAACAGGGAGTGTCAGATCCTCTGCACTCCCAATGTAGGCAGCAAGCTGAATGGTCATGGTTGGCCAGCTGTTGGGTTTGTAAATAAAAGGAATTACGGTGACGGTACTTCTGCCTCTGTGGACTTATTACAGTGACAACGAGCAGGGAAAATGGAACAACGCGAAAAAACCTGCTCGTCAGCAGCTGCTGCATATTGAGGGTAAGCCACTGACCAGCAAAATGCCTTTATTTGGAAAGTTGGACTCTTTTGACCCTACAGTGGAAGACCGGGCCCAAGTTGTAGAGCGGATGAAGTATTTCTTTAGAGCAAACGATATAATTCCGGATGAAAAGCAACGGGTCATTCTGCTGACCGCGTGTGGGCAAGCAGCCTTTGCCATTATGCGCAGTCTCACTTTTCCGGAGGCATCGGACACGAAAACTTTCCAGGAATTGATGGACATAGTAAAAGAGTAATAAAAGAGTACTATAACCCTAAGCCACCTCTTATCCTGTGAAGGTACCGGTTTTACTCAGCAGTCCGAGACACGGAGGAGTCAGTTACAAACTTTTTAAACACGATTAAGGCGATTAGCAGAGGTTTGCGAATTTGGCCTGATGCTAAATGAGATGCTCCAAGACCGTTTGGTATGTGGACGAAATAATTTAGCAATAGAAAAACGTCTGTTAGCAGAGGCCGAGCTGGATAGCAAATAGCAGCTGGCTTTGTCCTCAGAAAAAGCAGCAAGCAGAGCGCATGAGTTACAGGGTACTCCGATGGAGGTAGACGCCCATACCAGTGAAACTGAGTTAAGGGACTACCGCTGGGGGGATAGGCAACTCCATAGCCACCCTCAGGAATGACTCTGATACTAAGTTGACCAGGCCCACTCGCAGAAGCCCTCCCAAGCAAGGGAAAATTGGGTCCAGACAGACTGCAGCTAGGCAGGGTCGGGTGCTTTTTGGCCCCGATCTTTTGGCGCCGTTTTTTTGGCGCTAGTTGTTATGGCGCTCATTTTTTTGGCCCACCACGGTTTGGCGCCAAAATTAAAATTTAAGCATGTAAATAAATGGAAACTAGGATTTAAGATGAATTAGCTTGTGATACCAATCAATTATCCCTAACAACAGCGGGATTCTCCGTTTCATAGAATGTTGATAGTCTGCTAGGGTCCTGGAATGAAATTAAACTAGGATAAAAAACAAACCCTTTATTCTGGATAAAAAAACGAAACCTTTATTCTGGATAAAAATATGAAACCTTTATTCTTGATAAAAATACTAAACCTTTATTCTGGCATAAAATATTTATGTAAAAGATATAATTAAAACTCAGTAATTTAATGTATTTCGTAATTGTGGGCTATATCACGCAAATATTCTAATGGTTCTCTCTCATCAAACTGGCGCACAATATTCAAAATGCGCTCGTCAGCTCTCACATACTTAAGAAGTTTTTGTTTTGGAGCATAGCCAGCAACCAATTGTTCATAATATGCATCTCGGTTGTTTTGAATTTTTCTCAGTCCATCAATGAATTTCCATATAATTGGGTGGTGAACTCCTAATTCCGCATATACCTTTCTATGTGCTGCTTCTGCGTGATTGTTAGTTCGGTCCTCTCCGTTGATTGTGCGATTGTACTGGTTCCACATCTCTGAAGGAAAAAGAGGGGGCCGCCTGCCATTGCCTCTTCTCATTGGTCGTCCTACGTAATTATCTTCAAACCAGTTAAGCAGCGATTGAAGTTCTACCGGCAAGTCTTCGGACAGGGTATCTATGTAGTTATCCAAGTGAGGAACAGGCACGAAACATAAGGCTATGATCATTTTAGCTCTTAAAGCAAATTCGGAATCACTGTTATATAAAACCTGGCACCCAATCTGTTTAAGGTGCTTGTACACATTGAGCGAAATGGAAGAAACATCCTTGTATCCTTACTCCTGGAAAACATTCTTCCATTGCAGAAATAGCTGCCTGTTCAAAGTCACAAGAAATTCTTCCCGGATTTAATCCTGGGATTGCGTCATGAACCATCTGAAACATGCGTACATATGTTGCACGCCTTTTATTTGGTAATAAGGCATATAAAACTGGATGAACTCCTCCATGCCTTCTTCCCATAATTACATAAACCTGTGTAAATAACGGAGGAGATAATTTAAAGGTCCCATCAACATACCACACTTCAGAATCTAATAGAAACACAGTCCAGCTCTGTCTCCCAAAAATTAAAATTCTATCATCTTCATGACCACTGTCTGCTATTAAAAAGTTCTCACGTTCACCATTGTTCTTCATATAATGTTTGTAATCATCGGGGATCACTAATTCACGAACATGAACAGAATTTGGAGGAACGAGGTTCATTTGATTTCTTCTTCTCCTTACAATTTGCTTCATTGCGTCTGCAGTTGGAAGTACTCCTTGAGCGGCTTGAGAAATATTTTCTGTACAAGAACTTAAAATTGCCGATGGTTGATCTTGACTCTCTCCAGCCCGGCGCTTTACACTTGTTTTAATTGCAGCTACTTCCACGCTTGCTGCTGAAGCACCATGAGAATGCTCGTTTATTTCCTTTATCACTTCATTGTTTTTAGTGTGTATACGGGCTTTGCACTCGTTCTTGTTTTCACATCTCCAAAACTTCAAAGTGTCCTTCTTGCTATGCTTGTCGAACACATATAGATATCCATTGTGAGGAAAATTTAGGTTTGTCTTTCTTACTTAAAATACTTTCAGCCATTTCTACTACTTTTAAATTTTTACAGTAAAATTCTAAGACTATGTTGCGCTACAGAGCTAGGTGGAATTCTGGTGGAACTAGGTACAGAACTACATTTAAAATGTTGGTTTTAAAAGTGGTTATTAAGTAGGTAATTAAGATTCGGCGCCAAATCGTTGAATGCCAAAACAATCGGCGCCAAACCAATTCGGCGCCAAAAGATCGGCGCCAAAAGATCGGCGCCAAAATGACAGGGCCAAATGGTACCATTCCCGCCAGGCAGCCTTGCGCCCGGCATAATATTGTAATTGTTGCCAAAGATCGGAGCCAGAAAGGAGAAATAGAAACCCCAAAAATCATCTTGGAGAAGGACATGTAGGCCGGGGTACAGGAGAATGCATACCCTAGAAGCCCCACCTACCTCCGACGAAGAACAACTAAATTGTGTAACAATGGTAAAATCAAAACCCATTAAATTATCCATAAGGCTGAATAGATGTCCCACACTGATGGGAGTCGACACTGGAGCGGGAGTCGACACTGGAGCAGCCGTATCAGGGATAGGGGAAACAGTATTCAATAAAATTCGCACTGGACTCCAACCCTTATTCCGAACCAGGACCTCGGCAAAACTGAGGACATACACAGGGGAACCAGAGAGTGTTGGGCACAACACATGTAACTGTGGCTTATGGAGAGCAACTGCTTAGGCTGCCTTTAATGGTAGTGAAAGGTGTGGGGCCAAGCTTATTGGGACAAAACTGGCGAAAATGATCCAGCTGGATTGGGTAAACATTTTCCAGCTGGAAAATGGCCGCCTGAGCAAACTCCTGTGCAAATACCTAGAGGTTTTCCAAGAAGGGCTTGGGACAATAAAGGGAGCAAAGGTGACATTGCATTTAAATCCAGAAGCAGTCCCAAAATTCTACAAGGCCCGACCAGTACCCTTTGCATTAAGGCAGAAAGTCGATATGGAAATAAAACAATTGGAGCGTGAGGGAATAATAAAACCGGTCCAGTTTGCAGAGTGGGCACCACCTGTGGTGACTATCCTTAAGCTGGATGGCTCGGTCCGCCTTTGTGGAGATTTCAAACAAACGATTAATCACTATAACTGGACAAATATCCAATTCCCCGAATTGAGGATTTGTATGCAAAGCTGCCTGGAGGACTCCTATTCTCAAAGCTGGATATGAGCCACGCAAATCTACAGCTGAAGCTGGACAAACAGTCCCAAGAATTCTCAACGATAAACACCCTGAAGGGCCTTTTTCAGTATACAAGATTACCCTTCGGGGTATCATCAGCTTGTGTGATATTCCAGAGGACAATGGAGAATCTACTGCAACGGCTACCACAAGTCCCCATTTACCTGGACGACGTCCTCATTACAGGACACACAAAGGCAGAACGTCTGCAAAACCTGGAGAAAGTCCTGAGGTTTTCAGCAGCAGGCGGCACTTAAAGAGAGAGAAATGTGTTTTCCTAGCACCTCGAGTAACCTATCTGGGGTACAAGGTTGACCAATCAGGGCTACACCCTTTGGAGGATCGGGTGAGGGTGATTAAAGATGCCCCGGCCCCCACCACAATCCAGGAGTTAAGGTCTTTTTTAGGACTGGTGTCATATTATGGAAAGTTCATAAAGAACAGAGCTTCCATCTTTGACCCTCTACACCAATTACAAAAAAAAAGGGGCAAGCCTGGGAGTGGTCCGCCCGCCAAGACCGGGCTTTCAAGAAGGTAAAAGAACAGCTTTCCTCAGAACGTCTTGGCACACAACAACCCCAGCAAACAGTTGGTGCTCACATACGACGCATCTGCATATGGCGTTGGTGCAGTTTTGGCACAGAGGGCAAAATGGACAGGAATGACCAGCGTTTGTTTCCAGGACGCTGGCAGCAGCAGAACGAAAGTACGCCCAAATCAAAAAGGAAGGACTGACTGCGATCTTCGCAGTGAAGAAATTTCACCAGTACTTGTACAGGTGGAAATTCACTATAATTACAGACCACAAGCCATTGCTGGGTGTGTTGAAAGACAAAGCAATACCACCAACAGCTTCAGACTGGATCCAATGCTGGGCCCTACTACTGGCGGCATACCAGTATCAACTGGAGCATTGGCCAGGAACTCGGGTGGCAAACGCCGATGCACTAAGCAGGCTGCCATTACCAGACGCCCCGCCATTAGTACCCAGAATAGAGTAAACAGTAATGACGTTACTGTTTAGGCCATCGAGCCATACTGGCTGAACTACATCATGGGCACCCTGGAGTCTCAAAAATGAAGATGCTGGCCAGAAGCAATGTCTAGTGGCCAGGCCTGGACGCTGACATAGCGGCATTGGTAGGTTGGTGCCAACAAGGGCAGAAGGTGCCACCGGCAGCCCCGCTGCACCCATGGGAATGGCCAGGTAGACCATGGTCGCGACTTCATGTCGATTTTTGCAGACCCGTTTATGAGTTCAGTATTTTTTATAATAATAGACGCCCATTCCAAATGGCTGGACATCTACAAAATGAACTCTACAAATTCAACAACTACCATTAAAAAAAACTCCACACCTTGTTCGCAAATCATGGTATCCCGGAGGTGTTAGTTTTGGATAATGGATCGGTTTGCACCAGCCAGGACTTCATAAAATTTATGAGGTCGAATGGCATTCGGCACACAAGGACAGCATCATACCACCCGGCATCAAATGGGCGGAGAGAGCCGTCCAGACCTTAAGTCGGGCTGAAGAAACAGTCAGCAGCATCATTGGACACCAGACTGTCGCGCTGGCTATTTGACTACAGAACAACCCCACATGCCACAGTGGGAATAGCACCGGCAGAGCTACTCATGGGCAGACGACTCCGAACCTGGCTGAGTCGACTATTCCCGAATTTAGGTGGTAGAATAGAGTGACACCAAGAGGCCCAATGCAGGGTCCATGACAACACTTGCCGAGAAAGGCAGTTTAACGCGGGTGAAAATGTATTGGTCAGAAATTATGCGAATGGACCCACATGGGTTGCAGGAACAGTCAAGGCCAGGACATGACCTGTCGTCTGAGATACGTTTGGGAAAACATGTTATAAAGAAACACCTGGACCAGGTGCAGGCCTCAGATTTGTTTCCTCCCCGGAGCTGACTCAGACCAGCGTGCCAAGGTCCATGGAGAGTCCTCCCCGACTAACTATTCACGCCCCCTCCCCGACACCACTGGTGAGGACATCGGACTCGGATATGGACACCGTGGATGATGCCGCAGCTGTACCCCTGCCGCCGGAGGAAAGGGACAAACCGCCCCTCAGGCGCTCACATCAGAAAAGACGGGCGCCTAGCTGTTATACCCCCCCCTACATCGGAGGCCGAAGTGGAGGATATGGACCCGGCTCAAACTAACAAACTAAGCAGGAGACCCGTGAGACGCAAGGACCATGGGGGCTCCTCGGACTTTTGTTTGGGGGGGGGGGGGGGGGGGGGGGGGGGGCTGTAATGACTTAGGCCAGATCTACGAGATTGGCCAATTAGAATGAGTTCCCTGATTAGTGGCCCAATCAGGGAACCCCTTTCTGTGTATTTAACGGAGTGTCAGATCCTCTGCACTCCCAGTGTACACAGCAGACTGAATGTTACAAGTACCTAATTCATTTTTTCCAATTAAGGGGCAATTTAGCATAGCTAATCCACCTACCCTTCTTTGGGTTGGGGGGGGGGGGGGGGGGGGGGGGGGGCGTGAAGCCCAAGCAAATACAGGGAGAATGTGCAAACTCCACACGGACAGTGACCCAGAGCCGGGATCGAACCTGGGACCTCAGCGCCATGAGACAGCCGTGCTAACCACAGTGTTGTTGAATAATGAGTGACAATGTACATAACTAAAATCCAAATATTCAAAAACCTCTATCCAACTTTAATGTAACAGTAGTGCCATCTTCAGTCAGATTTGCCATTATAATTGTTCTGAGGCTTTTTTTGTGCCAGGGCTATGGTTGACCAGTAGATGGTGGTAGAAGCAAATCTGATGTATAATAAATCTTTCTGAATAAGCAGAAGTCCTGTACGTTGTGTACAGCATGTTTACAATTCAACCTGCAAAGAACTCAATCAAAGTAGGAAGGTTGCAGACTCAAACTTTAACACAAATGTGGATAACATCCTCGCCAATGTAATATAATGGAATATGTTAGATTAAGTCCTATAAAGGGTTAACTAAAATAGTCAGCGATGTTACAGAAAAGAATAATATACACGAGTATGATGCAAGACTGAGTCTAAAGTGAAAATAAAAGGAAAGCAACAGAGATAGAAGCTTGAGAGAAAGTTCTCCATAATATGTAAATATGTTAAAAGTAATGTTCGAGTGCTAAGTTAGCAATCTTTGGGAATCATTGAAATGGTTCCAACCCAACAACATGATAATATAACTACCACCCCTGCTTCAGCTGAAAGCTATAGTTACTTTGACAATTGATTATTTCAACATTTTCCTGGCTGGTCTCCTATATTCTATCCTTCATAATGTTTTTTTAAATATATTTTAAGGCATATATAATTGATGTGTTGGGCAGGCTGGGTCTATGTGGACTGCGTTTGATGCAGTGTAGAGAGAGAGAGAGACAGGCTTCCAACACTTGATGAGATGCAACATGATTTTATTTAACATCTAACTAGATTACATGCTTAACTGTGGGTTGACACTATGCTGACTTGACTGGAGACCTGAGGCTAGCTAGACTAGACTAACTGACTACCACATGGTGTTTGCACTGGCTGCTGCTCACGAGCTCTGACTGTCTCAGAGGCTGGATCCCGAGAGAACAGAAAAACTGGTGCCCTCTGGCTTTATAGTGGTCATGTCCTGTCTGGTGATTGGCTGCTGTGTTCTGTGTGCTCACTGGTCATCCTGTGTTTCAATCACTGCCTGTCTGCACTCCATCATATGCCTGAATGTATATTATGACAATAATTTTAACAATTTTTAAAAGGATAAACAACAAAGTAAATAATACCACCCAACCAAACACAGCCAACATGGCTGACATATACAATATACAATTCCCCCCCCCCCCCCCCCCCCCACACTGCTGACAGCTTAATTTTCCCCAAAGAAGTTGATAAATGGCTGCCACCTCCGGGCGAACCCTAACATCGATCCCCTCAGATTGAACTTGATCTTCTCAAACCTGAGAAACCCGGCCACATCACTAACCCGTACCCCTGATTTCAGGGGCTCTGAGGCTCTCCATCCCAATAAGATCCATCTTCGGGCTACCAGGGAGGCAAAGGCCAAAACATCAGCCCCTCTCGCCCCCTGGGTCTTCCGACACACCAAAAATTGCAACCTCTGGACTCTGAACCACCTATACCTTCAATACCTTTGACATGACAATCGGCAAATACGTGCCAGAATCCCCCAAGGTTCAGACGTGCCTAAAACATGTGGACATGATTTGCGGGCCCTCCTGCACACTGCCCACACCTGTCCTCCACCTCTTCAAAGAACCTGTTAATTCGGGCCACAGTCATATGGACCAGCTTGAATTGCAGCAGGCTACGCCTGGCATGTGACATGGGCACGTTGCCTCTACTCAGGGCATCCTCCCACAACCCCGCCTCTGATTCTCTGCCCAATGCTTCCGCCCACTTTCGCTTCACCTCCCCCATCGGGGTTCCCTCCAATTCCATGAGCTCTTTTTAAATTTCTGAGGCCTTCCCCTCCCCCACTCCCATTTTTGACACTACCTTGTCCTGTATCCCCTGGGGCGTCAGGTGCTGAAAGGTCAAAACCTGCCTCTGCACAAAGTCCCTCGCCTGCAGGTAGCAGAGCCCTTTCCCACCAGGCAGCTCAAACTCCTCCTCCAATTCCTCCCAAACACAGAGAGCCCCCAAACCGCCTGATCCCAGCTTGCTGCCACCCCAAAACCCTCCATCCAGCCCCCCCCCCCCCATCCCAATCGGTGGTTACCACAAATTGGTGTCCCCTCCACCCTCATATGCTTCCGCCACTGTCCCCACACCCTCAGGGCTGCCACTACTACTGGGCTTGTGGAGTACCGAGCCGGCAAGAACGGCAGAGACGCAGTTAACAGTGACCCTAAACTCGTGCCCTTGCATGAGGCTGCCTCCACCCGCTCCCTCCCCCACTACCCACTTCCTGACCACTGCGATGTTCACTGCCCAATAGTAGTTTCTAAAATTCAGTCGGGCCAGTCCCCTCCCCCACCCCCCTTGGCCTCGCTCCAGCAGCACCTTTACCCGTGGGGTTTACCCACCACACAAACCCAGAAATCACCGCATTCATCCTCTTAAAGAAAGCCTTAGGGATAGAAGTAGGCAAGCACTGAAATATAAACACAAACCTCGGGTGAACCGTCATCTTCACTGTCTGCAACCTCCCCGCCAATGACAACGGGAGCATATCCTACCTTCTGAAGTCCCCCTTCATCTGCTCCACTAAACGAGCCAAATTGAGCTTGTGCAGCTGCTCCCACTCCCATGCCACTTGGATGCCCAGATACCGAAAGCTCCCCCCCCCACCACCACCACCTTGAACGGCATCTCCCCCAATCTCATCTCCTGCCCCCTTGCTTGAATCGGAAAGACCTCGCTTTTATTCATATTCAGTTTATACCCCAAAAACTGGTAAAATTCCTCCAAATTAGGGTTCGTGTGGAACCAAGTACAGATCTGAAAGTCCAAATTTAATTTCCAGTTTATGTTGCTTTGCTGATTTGAGGAGGTAGAAATACAGTTGCCATTCCCAATTCTGGTATAGCTGTCAAGGAATCTTGTCTAGTGATCCCAAGTGGAAAATGTAGCAGTATAGAAACCCTACAGTGCAGAAAGTAGCCATTTGGTCCATCGGGACTGGTTTAGCACAGGGCTAAATAGCTGGCTTTTAAAGCATACCAAGGCAGGCCAGCAGGACGGTTCAATTCCCGTACCAGCCTCACCGGCCAGGCACAGAATGTGGCGACTAGGAGCTTTTCACCGTAACTTCATTTGAAGCCTACTTGTGACAATAGGCGATTTTCATTTCATTTTTCATTTAGAGTCCGCACCAACCCTCTGAAAGAACAGCCTACCTAGGCCCACTCCGACACCAATCCACCTAATCTGCACACCTTTGGACTGTAGGAGGAAACCGGAGCATCCGGGGGAAACACACGCAGACACTGGGAGAACATGCAAACTCCACATAGTCACCCAAGGCCAGAATTGAATCCAGATTCCAGTAAATTAGACAGCAGTGCTAACAACTATGCACCGTGCTGCCAGGCTGTGAGGTGAGAAAATGATCAGTCTTAGATATGATGACTGGGAATATTGTCCAACTTGCTAAACTGCATTCCAGTATGACATAATGCCTTCAGAAACAGAGGAAAATAAAATTGTTTTAATTTGCAGTTGACTCCTCATGAATGGCAAAACTAAATGTTTCCAAGCAGAGATTTTTCCAACCAGATGACTATCCTTTCAACAAAATTATATATCTGTGAATGGGGTGTGATGCAAATTCCACAGTAACACCTGGGCCTGGACTTTAGCCTGGAGGTAAATTCTATGAGAGCAAGGGGGCGTTACTGTCGAGGTCAGGAAATCCAGGAGTGCATGGTCCCCGAATACCCAACAGAGTTTAACTGCAGGCTACGGCTCCTTTCGTTTCATAGGGTTCCCACCCACATTCAGCTTGACTGTCAAGCTTGAGCCTTGCCAGATGTGCAGCCTTCTTCAAAAGACAAGGGGTTGGAATCTCCGATTCTGAGGCTACGTCCCCACAATGGCGTGGGAACGGTGGTGTTTTACGACAGAAACAGTTGGCGTGGAACGGCCATCAATCCTCCGTTTGGCCCAGGGCTAGCATGCCGGCAGCGTACAGCACCCAGTTCTAGATGCAGATACTGCCCTGAGAATTGTCGGGTCCTTGGCCGCGCATGCGCACGGCGGCGGACTGCAGCGGCCATGCAGTGCAACATGGCGCCGGCCACTCGTTGACCCGGCCCATGAGATATTCCTCCCCCCTCCCCTCCTCGGCCGGCCCGTGTACCCCGCACTACCCCCAAACAGTGCCTCCAGCCCCTGACAAAGTTCTCCCCTGCCCGCGGATCGGCCCTCCCCCGACTGTGGAGGCATTGTACTGAGTCCGCAACCGCCATGCCAAGTTCCCGATGGGTGAGGTCACACGCGACCGACGCCGTTGGGAACTCGGCCGGCCGGGGGCAGAGCATCAGGGGGTGGGCCTCAGGCAATGTCCTGAGGCAGTCGATACATGCTGCGGCGGACTCAGTACGGCGCTTTGGAGGGGACGGAGCATCGCAAACGCGTCGTTGCCCCCGATTTGGTCGGGAACTCCGATTCGCCGACCGCGATTTCAGCATCGGAGACCAGAGAATCCAGCCCAAGGACTTCCAAGAACATGTTGGTGTATTGCGGGTGGGAGATATTGGGGAAAGAGCAGATGGCAGTGGCAGAGGGGGAGCAGTTGGTGGGGGTGGGATGGCCTTGGAGGGGGAGAGGTGATCATCATGGAGGGGTAGCAGTCCATGGTCTTCGACGTCAGGAGGAGTAGAGGGTGGTCATGGAGGTTGGGGAGAATAGATCGTAGTTATAGAGAGTAGGGTAGTGGGGGGTGAGGAGTAGATGGCAGTTAAGAGAATGGGGGTTTGGGGAGTAGATGGTAGTTACGGAACGCGGAGGGAGTAGATGGTAGTTATGGAGAGTAGGTGATAGTTACGGAGAGCGCGGCGGGGGGGGGGGGGGGGGGGGGGAGTAGATGGTAGTTATAGAGAGCGGAGGGGGTTGGGGGAAGAAAGTAGATAGTGGTCATAGACCAGGGAGCCATTGGTGGTCACAATGGGAGTGAAGCAGACAGTGATCATGGGTGAAGTACTTGGTGATTGGGTTGGCTTGCTGTGGTGATTGGGAGCAGCCAGATTACAGTAAATAGTTTACTGAATAGCTTGTTGAGTTTGTAGAAAACACTCCTGCTCCTCCTAGCCCACAAGCAATGCTGTAAAGACACTTGGCTCATGGGGATTCAGCCCTTCTTTCTTACCTCTTTGCACTGGCCCTGTTTCCAGGAGGCCTGGAAACCCCGATTGGCAGCAATAGAAATTACAAGTAGAACCACTGTTAAAATGAAGGTGGGCAACCTTATTATAATATTTAAACAAATAATAATCCTCCTGAGTGGATCGATCACCTGCGCCTTGCTCTGCACCCATTAAAGTCAGAAGTGAAGGGCAGTCCAGTGGCGGATAGCACTGATGCCCGACGGCGCCGATGTCCCAGGTTCGATCCCGGCTCTGGGTCACTGTCCGTGTGAAGTTTGCACACATTCTCCCCGTGTTTGCGTGGGTTTCACCCCCACAACCCAAAGATGGGCAGGGCAGGTGAATTGGCCACACTAAATTGCCCCTTAATTGGAAAAAATAAATCGGGTACTCAAAATTTTCTTTTCAAAATCAGAAATGGGCACATTCACATTTGCCTATTGCAGCGTTTTGTACTTTTAAATCGGACTCAACCCAAATCCAAATGTCACTGGAAGTTAAGATTTAGTCCTTGGTGTCTGTTTACCTGTGATGCTGCTTTCTCAAACCCATCAGGATTCATGGATGGCATGATGTGTATCCGTGTGCTGTGAATCAGACGCACAATCGTTTCATTTCCTTTTTGGTATTCATTGCACAGATACTGTGCCAAGAAGACAAGCATCTCTCTTCCCACTGCCTCATTACCATGCATGTTGCCAACGTATTTAAATTCTGGTTCCCCTGTAAGGCAAAAGGCAGAGAAGAATTATTAACACTTTTCTCAAAATTGACTGTCAGCCACTAGAGAAACTAGTTAAACTTGTTCATTAGAATATTTTTTTTTTTTTTTTTAAAAAGAGTCATGCTATATTTCACCAGGGATTTATTTTGTTTCCATGTCTCTTGTGGTCAAGAGGGTGGACACCCAATCTGCTCTAACAGTTCACCATGCCAGCCTAAGCTGGCTGTGAGAAAGTCAGCAGATCGTTTTTCGACCCACTTCCATGGGAGCAGCTTGTTCCCTCCAAAGCTACCCACAGAGATGGACATTGGTGACGAAGGCCTGCGAGCAGGTCTGTCTTCCCACCTTCTGAGGTAACAGTAACAAGCCGATTGGGACTAAGCAGAGTGAGAAAAAAAATCGTATGTGGCTGTGATCAGGAATTTAACAGCATGGATGTGAGTGGATGCAAGAATAACATAAAACAGCAGTTTTATTTTTACTCTGTTATCAGGTGAAGTGATGAGAAAGAGAAAGACAAAGCAAACATTTTTGGCATCAATTGATTTACTGCATATAAAACAGATCTTCAGTGGCAGCATAAAACAAGCAATAGTGAATTAACAGCCCGGTCGACTTAAGCGGAAAACAAAAGTCAGACAGGAGTATGAAATAAATTGCTGATTTTCCCATTTTGTACTAATGTCATAAAGACAGTTCCCCCATCCCCAACCCTCAGTTTATAGTATATCACAACATGTTTACATAGCAAACACAACCACCCCGGCAGAATAATAAAGTACAAAACCCAAGATAAACACAAGAGAAGGACCAAAATGGTCATTAGAATACCAGAAAAAAATATTGCAAGCCATTCACATTTAAAGAGAAGTAATGTTTGAACATCTGCATTTGGATGGGTTTGAAATAATATTCAAACAAAAATTGTCATTTTTTTGGTGAAATTTGAATTTTTCAAATAAACGCAAGAGTATTATTTTCCAATTAAGGGACAATGTAATATGAACAATCCACCTACCCTGCGCATCTTTTTTGGGTTGTGGTGAATGTGATTCACACCGGATTTTAATCTGTATATACATGTGTCTATATTGTAAGTGCAATTGCACTACCTGACCACCAGGGGGAGTAGCTCTGGGAATGCTCGAGTTGTACTGGGCTTCTCCCTTGGCTCCGCCCAGGACTCCTCCCCCGGGAGCTGCTGTATAAAGATCAGTGCCACAGGGTCAGCCGGCCAGTTCACCGAAAGTTCAACGGCTAACAGGCTGGCTCTGTTGTAAGTATATTAAAACCGCTATTCTAATCCTACAAGCACGTGTCCGTAGAATTGTTGGTTCCAGCAATTTAATATACTTAAGAAACAGTCGAAGAAATCATGGAAGCAGCCCTCAAGACCGGACGCCTAGAACTCGACCCAGAGGATTCAGAGGCTAAGGAAAATTTTTCCCACTGGCCGAGATGTTTTAAAGCCTACCTGGCAGAAGCCAGCACCGCCGGAACAACGGAGGAACAAAAACTCAGCCTACTGCACGCGAGGGTAAGCCACAGAATCTCCACACAGCTAAATCTGGCCGGTTCTTACACCGCAGTGCTGGCAATGTTGGACAAAATGTACGTTAGGCCCATTAATAAGTTTTATGCACGCCACGTGCTTACGACTCGCCGTCAGTGGCCTGCAGAAACGCTTGCCGAGTTTGTAAGGGAATTGAACAATCTTTCCAATGACTGTAATTATCAAGCCGTTACCGCGGCTGAACATAGGGAGCTTGCTGTGCGGGACGTTTTCGTAGCGAGCCTTAGGTCTAACTGTGCGCCAAAGACTGCTAGAAAAGGGGGCCCAGGACTTAGACACTACTGTGGAGGCTGCTACCACTATGGAAGTTTACTTCCGCAGCCTCACATAGTTTCTCGCGACCTCATCGTGGACCCCCGACAACAGGCCCCCCTGGCCTGTGCCGCACGGCCCCCCAGCTACCGCGCTGCCAAAGCCAGTTACTCTGCTGCCCCAGCCAGCTACTCAGCTGCCCCAGCCTGCCATTTCTGTGGCCAAAGTCAGCACCCGCGGCAGCACTGCCCAGCCCGATCCGCGACCTGCAGCAGCTGCGGGAAGAAAGGCCACTATACCAGAGTGTGCCTCGCGAAAAGGGCCCCAGTTTTTAACTCCCTGCAGAGAGAACAAATCGCTCCCAACACCAGCGGGCCCATGGGGCCTGAAACGCTGCGGCCTATGCCCCGACTCCGCCCCCCTCCTGCCACGTGCAATCCATGGGGGCCGCCATCTTGGCAAACCCCCACCATGCGGCCGGCCACGTGCGACTCATGGGGGCCGCCATCTTCCTCGCCGCTCACCACGTGCGATCCACGGGCCCCATCTGCATCGGCATGCTCAGAAAGCTCATCGGACACTTCCCCGGGCACTCACCACGCGACCCGCAACTCAACGCGGTCACCCTGGATCAATCCCGCCCCAAGCACCTACGAAGTTCGATGGCGGAGGTCCAGATCAACGGGTACAGCACGCCATGCCTCTTTGACTCCGGGAGCACCGAGAGCTTTATACATCGAGCTGGTAAGACGCTGTTCGCTTTCTATTTTTCCGGTGAGCCAAATTATCGCTCTCGCTTCGGGCTCCCACTCAGTCCAAATCCAAAGACGCACCGTTGCTACGCTCACAATTCGAGGCGCTAGTTATTCGAAATTTAAACTTTATGCCCTGCCCGACCTCTGCCCGCCACTCTTATTAGGCCTGGATTTCCAGTGCAACCTCAAGAGCCTCACCCTCAGCTTCGGCGAGCCCCTGCCCCCACTCACTATCTGCAGCCTAACCACGCTGCGCATCTCCCCCCTCCACTCTTCGCCAATCTCACTCCAGATTGCAAGCCAGTAGCTACTCACAGCAGGCGATACAGCCTACAGGATAGGGTATTTATCCGATCGGAGGTCCGACGGCTGCTCAGTGAAGGGATCATAGAGGCCAGTAATAGTCCCTGGAGGGCACAGGTGGTGGTCGTCAAGACCGGGGAAAAATTTTGCATGGTCGTCGACTATAGTCAGACCATAAATCGCTTTACGCTCCTAGACGCACATCCCCTCCCCAGAATTGCAGACATGGTTAATCAGATCGCCCAATATCGGCTATTTTCCATGGTGGATCTGAAGTCTGCATACCACCAGCTCCCAATCCGCCCGGAGGACTGCCACTACACGGCATTCGAGGCCGATGGCCGCCTCTTCCATTTCCTCCAGGTTCCCTTCGGCGTCACCAACGGGGTTTCGGTGTTCCAACGAGCAATGGACCGAATGGTAGACCAGTACGGGCTGCGGGCCACGTTTCCGTATCTGGACAATGTTACCATCTGCAGCTATGACCAGCAGGACCACGACGCCAACCACCACCGTTTTCTCCAAACGGCACAGAAATTAAATCTCACTTATAACAAGGAGAAATGCGTTTTCCGCACAAACAGACTAGCCATCCCCAGCTACGTCGTGGAGAACGGAGTCCTGGCCCAGACCCGGACTGCATGCTTAGAACTCTTAGAACTCCCCCTCCCTCATTGCCCCAAGGCCCTCAAACGGTGCTTGGGGTTCTTTTCATACTATGCCCAGTGGGTCCCTCAATATGCGGACAAAGCCCGCCCACTCTAAGGCCACACGATTTCCCCTGTCAGCTGAGGCACGCCAGGCCTTCAGCTGCATCAAGGAGGACATCGCCAAAGCAGCCATGCGGGCGGTGGATGAATCCACTCCCTTTCAGGTTGAGAGCGACGCCTCAGAGGTAGCTCTAGCAGCCACTTTAAATCAGGCAGGGAGGCCCGTTGCATTTTTCTCCCGTACCCTATCCGCTTCAGAACTCCGACACTCCTCTGTAGAGAAGGCAGCACAAGCCATTGTGGAGGCTATTCGTTACTGGAGGCACTACCTCGCAGGTAGGAGGTTCACCCACATCACCGACCAATGATCGGTTGCCTTTATGTTTGACAACTCGCAAAGGGGCAAAATAAAAATAGGTGGAGGATCAAACTCTCCACCTATAGTTACGATATTAAATATCGACCGGGGAAGCTCAACGAGCCCTCGGATGCCCTATCCCGCGGGTCATGTGCCAGCGCGTAGATCAGCCGTCTGAAAGCCATACACGTGGACCTCTGCCATCCAGGGGTCACACGGCTCGCCCAGTACATCAGAGCCCGAAACCTGCCTTTCTCTAACGAGGTGGTAAAAGCGGTCACCAGGGACTGCCCGATCTGTGCGGAGTGCAAACCGCACTTCTATAGACCAGACAGGGTCCACCTGGTCAAGGCTTCTAGGCCCTTTAAACGCCTTGCGATCGATTTCAAAGGGCCACTCCCCTCCACTAACAAGAACATTTATTTCCTCAACATCATCGACGAGTTCTCCCGATTCCCTTTTGCCATTCAGTGCCCCGACATGACCTCCCACACAGTCATTAGGGCCCTGCATAGTGTCACCCCTGTTCGGTTTCCCCAGCTACGTGCACAGCGACCGGGGTTCGTCCTTTATGAGCGACGAGCTGCTCAGTACCTGCTCGACAAGGGCATCGCCTCGAGCAGGACTACCAGCTACAACCCCAGGGGCAATGGACAGGTGGAGAGGGAGAACGCGACGGTCTGGAAGACCGCCCTGCTGACCCTCCGGTCTAGAAAATTCCAAGTCTCCCAATGGCAAGAAGTCCTCCCAGACGCGCTCCACGCTATCAGATCCCTGCTCTGTACAGCTACAAATCAAACCCCTCACGAGTGACTCTTCATTTTTTCTAGGGGCACTACCACGGGAGTCTCACTTCCAGCGTGGCTGAGGACACCAGGCCCGGTCCTCCTGAGGAAGCACGTCAGGGGGCACAAAACTGACCCCCTTGTTGAAAAGGTGCGCCTCCTCCATTCCAACCCCCAGTACGCATTTGTGGAGTTCCCGGACAGTCACCAGGACACAGTATCCCTTCGGGACCTGGCACCCGCTGGATGCTGCCGCCCCCTCGCGCCCCCGATTCCGCAAGCTCACCCCACCGGTTCCACGCACCAGAACCAGCCTGCCCCCAGTCTCCGGTCGAGCCAGAGGTGTATAAAGTTCGGACAAGACCCGCCCCTGAGTCTACCATCGTACCCCAGCTCTCAACACCCACCTAGCCACCGCAAGAGGCTGCAACCCCGGTGCTCCGCAGATTGAAAAGAACAATATGTCCACCGGACACACTAACTCTGTGAGCCACCACCCCCGCTGGACTCTATTTTTTTCACAGGGGCGGAATGTGGTTCACACCAGATTATTATCTGTATATACATGTGTCTATATTGTAAGTGCAGTTGCACTACCTGACCACCAGGGGGAGTAGCTCTGGGAATGCTAGAGTTGTACTAGGCTTCTCCCTTGGCTCCGCCCAGGACTTCTCCCCCAGGAGCTGCTGTATAAAGATCAGTGCCACAGGGTCAGCCAGCCAGTTCACCAAAAGTTCAACGGCTAACAGGCTGGCTCTGTTGCAAGTATATTAAAACCGCTATTCTAATCCTACAAGCACGTGTCCGTAGAATTGTTGGTTCCAACAGGGGTGAGACCCGTGCAGACACAGGGAGGATGTGCTGAAATTTGAATTTAACAGTCACATATGCCACACTTACACTCACAGATGACAAATTGACAAGTGCCAATGTTGGGGGAAAAATGGAAGGTTTTACCATTTTTTACTCAAACATTTCAAGATCTGCCACACAGTAGGAGAGACTAACATTGTGCATTTTTCCACACACTCTAGGACTTTCTGCACTTGATCTACTTCCATACCAAAATCTAAATCCAGAAGAGCATCTGCTGCTGCATCATTCTAACTGTTCCCTTAAACACCTCTCTAAGTGCGAGATTGTCAACCAAGTGCCAATTGTAACAGGTTCCCACTGAGAAGACATTAAAAGATTGCCCACTCATTTCATTTAGGAACTTTCAGACAGGGCAGGCTTTCATTGCATCGGAGCTTCATTTAAACTTTGTTTCAGTCTGTGAAAGGCCAATGATCCGCCAGCACACCATGGTATGAAATCAAATGAAAAGAAAATCGCTTATTGTCACAAGTAGGCTTCAAATGAAGTTACTGTGAAAAGCCCCTAGTCGCCACATTCCGGCACCTGTTCGGGGAGGCTGGTACGGGAATTGAACCGCGCTGCTGGCCTGCCTTGGTCTGCTTTAAAAGCCAGCTCTTTAGCCCTGTGCTAAACCAGCCCCTTCCTCCACAAATACTCTTTTAGTTTTGTAGATCACAGACTTGTGTTGGTGTTTTCAGTTCAAACTAAAGCTCTAAAGTGAATTCAAACAAATCAGGCAAGGGTAATGGGACAAATGCAGTAAGCGCTATGGGCTTTAGGCAAGCCCTATGCAGACAAATGGAATACATTAATTCACTCAAATTTGCTTCCAATATTGATTTAAAATTCTAAATGAAAGTGCGAGGCCATACTGCAGCTCGTCACATTTATACAGAGAAAGGCTCTTTTTATCAGTTCCAGTATCAAAGTAAAATCTAAGGCCTTGGAAGCTACACAAGCAGACAAATGCTGCAGCAATATCACTTTTTGCTCTTTCTCTTAAACGGACCATTCTGCAGAGTCAGCTCATCTGTCCTCTGTCCTGGTGCACTCTGTCAGGTCAGGTGCATCTGTTGAGTAGGTGGAGTAGAGCTGAGATATTGGGAGGGATTCTCCGACCCCCCCGCCAGGTCGGAGAATCGCCGAGGGCCGGAGTGAATCCCGCCCCCGCCGGCTGCCGAATTCTCCAGCCCTCAAAGTCGGCGAGGCGTGACTCGCGCCGCCCGCCTCGGAGAATGGGGGGGACCAGTGCGCCTCAATGGGCCGCCGGGGGCCCCCGCCCCGTCGGGTACGGGAGAATCCCACCTCTTAATTTTTTATTTTTTTTTTAAAAAGAGCAGGAAAGTGAGGAATGGGATAGTGTGATGACAGATTCTGTAGATCAAGTGGATTAAAGGGATAGCAAGGATCTCATTTACATTATGAAGAGCTCCATCACAGACAAAACAAAGCACAACCACTTTGTTTATTCGTCACCACCTACATTGCACCCCCCCCCCCCCCACCATTTCCTTAACCCACTCCCTCTGTCGCCACCCTCTGCTAAAATTCTTTCCTCTAGCCATTAACCAATGCATTTTCAAACTCCCAACTGCCTATATCTCTGCTGTTTTCAATATACCCAACCACTCTCAAATATCCTTGATCCCAGTAAAAATTTTAACCTCTTCCAATCTTGCTTGATTCTCATATCTCCACTTCCTCAAGTCTGAAGGGTCACAGACTAGCTTAACCATCCATCATCAATATTGCCGGACCACATCAGCATGGGCCGGCTTCCTTCTGCTGACGGTTCTCCCAGAATCGCAGAATGGAAGTAGCAGACCCTGGCACACAGGCTGCTAGCACCACCACTTTCATACCATCCTAATCCAGCCCCTTCTTTCTACTGCAATGGCTTTGTGATTCCTGACTGGGAAATGCACATGTGGGAAGATGATGAGTCTTAGTGATGATGATCTCCATGGCTGACTAGCCAGCCAAATGTTACAGTCAAGCTCATACTTCATGAGTGGAACATTGTTAAACTTGCATTCCAGTACGACATCAGAACAAACTTAAAGAATTGTCTGAAGTATAGGATGGTCCATCCTCAATTAAAAAGTTGCAAACTTTTTCCCCAAGCAGGTAGCTACCCTTTCAGAGAAATGCTACATCTGTGAATGGGCGACAACATTATTACAAGTATAATGCATCGTCCATTTGGGTAATGAGTCTTTTCACTTTCCAATTGGCGGAGGAAGGCAGGAAGGCAGAAAGTCACAAGGATGGATGAGCTGGCCAACAAATAGTTGCAGCATGGGGCAAGTGCATGTGAGAAGCCTCCAAGAAATACACCTCACAGTTGGCAACCTTAGTCACCAGTCCTGTGTCCATTAAAACCATAAAGTAGACATGCACAAGACAAGTTTAACTCTAATTCCTGCTCCTGTTCCAGATATTCTGCATTTTAACTTTTGGCACAACCCCAAAGACCATCTTAGTGAGATAAAGATCCATCCCTTGATCTCTATTTACTTACAAAGCCCACTTCACTTTAGTTTTCAAGATAAAGATAGATAGGTTTTTGAAGAATAAAGGGTTATGGTGTTTGGGCGGGAAAGTGGAGCTGAGTCCACAAAAGATCAGCCATGATCTCATTGAATGGCGGAGCAGGCTTGAAGGGCCAGATGGCCTACTCCTGTTCTTAGTTCTTATGTTCACGGTTGAGACAACACTAGAATAAATTAACAAGTTATCAGGGCATTAATCAGAAATAAAGTGAAATTATCTCATTATAATGTAGAACAGGGTTGAAATGAAGTAATTACATTTGAACAATCTGCTTCAACTTGCTTGTAATCACAGGCTCCTATCAATTGTACCATTTGTAGATGTGACACCACTAACATCCACAATGCTGAAAGCTACTTGTGAACCAGAGGTGCACCAAACAGGCTGCAAATTTTGGACCTTATACATTTGGCACAGTGATATTCTATAATCAATTACAATGAGGGCTAACCTGTATCTGACAGATTAATCAAATGTCCCCAATTTTATTATGGTTGAATTTAATTACAAATTAATGCTTAATTCTCTAGTAAAGTATGACAAATAGGATCAATGTAGGTACAAGGATATTAAAAAGGGAAGAGTGGGAGTGAATGTCCTAAATATCCTGCAAAGTCATATTGCCATTTCTCGACAAGCCAACTATCTACAGTGCAATATTAAATATGGAAATTCTAAATAATATATTAGAAACTAGTCGTCATTTATAAATATTGAAACATATTTTAATGATTTGTTTCCTTCCAAATGAAACCTCAGCTAATTCAAGCTTAAAATGGATTTATATCAATTTTTCATAGCAGTAAGTTCCTGCCCTAGATATTTGAATAGATTTAAATGAAAAATGAAATGAAATGAAAATCGCTTATTGTCACGAGTAGGCTTCAATTAAGTTACTGTGAAAAGCCCCTAGTCGCCACATTCCGGCACCTGTTCAGGGAGGCTGTTACGGGAATTGAACCGTGCTGCTGGTCTGCCTTGGTCTGCTTTAAAAGCCAGTGATTTAGCCCAGTGAGCTAATGTTATTTTCCTACTGATTATTGCGCATATTATTTGTTAATAATTCCGCCGTATTTGAAAATTATACTGTTGAACTCTAGGATTGTCAAGTTTATCTGCATTTGTTGTTTTTGAAAAAGGACTAAAATGTTAGACACTCGAAAACAAGAGTTCATTCCCTGCAATCTACTGCTATGTATAAATAACTACTCATTCAAAGTTATGTTCATCCATCATCCCTGTGCTCACCAATCTATACTGGCTCCAAACCAAACAATAATGCAATTTTAAAATTTTCTTTACTTTTTTCATATCTCCCCATGGCGTCATCCCTCCCTATCTCTGCAACCTCTTCCAGCCTGACAACCACTGATAACTGTGCATCAAATCTACTCTATTTGAGTATCCCCGATTTTTGGTTTAGCAAAAAATACCCCATCTAGACCCACGCCATCTCTGTAACCCTACCGAACCTGCAGGTACTTGGCCACTAAGGGGCAATTGATCATGGCGAATCCTCCTGACCTGCACATCTTTGGACTGTGGGAGGAAACAGGAGCACCCGGAGAAAACCCACGCAAATGCAGGGAGAAAGTGCAAACTCCACACAGATAACCCAAGACCAGAATTGAACCCGTGTCCCTGGCGTGGTGAGGCAGCAATGCTAACCACTGTGCCACCTTGCTGCCCCAGAACATCGCAAACATCCTGTTGACAGCTTGTTCAGCCATGGAGGCTTGCCTTCAAGCAGGTGTATCGAGCTACTCAGCACCCTCCGAGTCGGCCTTCAGTGCCCTATGGGCCAGCATCTGACAGGTCCTCCTGCAAAACTCTGCGAGCATCCTATTTGGATGGATCTGGGCACCGATTCCCTATGGAGCCAAGACCAGGGATCCATCAGCATCCAGATACCAGGGTAGACGACAGTGGGGTTCCTCCCTGGGGTTTTGCTGGGGGCTGGAGGGCAGCAGTTCAGGGTGCTGCTGTCTCAGACGCTGGATCATATGGTGTTTCAGGGCAAAGATCTGTCCCAAATATCATGCATCCAGCACCAAAGCCCAAGACAAAGTGATAGGCCATCCCCTTCCATGCCACCATCCTGTGATTCGTTGAGTGGAACAGTTTCATCATTGTCCTTTATCAAGATGCATAGGTTCGTGGGGATGGCGACATGTTGTTGGGTGGGCTCAGCCTCAAGGGCCTCATCTGCTTGTTTTCCAGGACTCGCAACCCCACTACAAGTACCTGTGATGATCTAGGTGGATCCTCCATCTCCCCCCATCAGTCAGGGGGGCTCTCCCATATCCAGAAGGTACAAGTTGGATGAAGGGATCTGTCTCATGCTCGCGAGAAATGCGCACACCCTGCCTATAACCTGTGGTATAGCAAGATGCAAGGTCCGCAGGCGTGTGCGGGTTTTTGGAAGGATAACCCTTCTCTGGTCTTTACTGCACTTCAGGAGTGGTGTCTCTTCCTTTTCTGCGAGGCCGATCTCAAAGTCAGTTGATGCCTCCTGTTCCATACAACTCCTGCCATCTTGGTGAATATCTGGTGCCAGAAGGAATACATGTACTGGTAGCTTGGCTCCCTGAAGCAGAGCGGGTTCGACATTGTCCCCGACCTCACCTTGCTCAGCTGATAGCCACATGGTGAGTCAAAGAGAGAGGTTTGACTGAGCACCTTAAGAAAGAAAAAGATAATGAGGTAGAGAGGCTTAGGCAATTCCAGGCCTTGGGGCCTCGGGATTTAAAGGCACGGCCACCAATTATCAAAGTCATATCTCAAGAAATTATCTTTACACTGGTTTGTTCCAGATTTCAGTTTTTTCTTAATGGTTTTTTTTATCCGAGACCCTAGAACTCTGTACACAGCTTACACCAGCACTGCTTTGTCGTGCCATGGACTCTCCTGCGCAACTAACTCCAGCAGATTCAGTTATGAGATCCTGGCCTGTTAGTGTCTCTCGCCCGCTCTTCCTTATTACAAAATGACCCATCTTCAGCTCTTCATAGTCCTGTTACTTGCTTGCTGTCAGCTACAAAACGAAGGAATCTCTCCCCCTGTGATTTTGTGGCCAAAGCATGGACGTACCAGGTGCATGATGTCAGTGTGCAGACCGGGCGTGTGACCTGCTCTTTACCACCGCTTCTGGCGGGAAGACTCAGTGTTCACATTGAAAGGCCGGTCGCCGACGGCATTCTCAAAAGCCGGTCACGGCCGTTGGGTGCTTCTCCCGCATTTGGGAACACCAGGACCAATCGCTCGGCGGCCCACCCGCAGGTCTCGAGTTTGAAACACCAGTTTGAAACACGCTGCTTTAGCACATTCAACCATTGAAAAGGATTTGGGTGTGATTATTACAAGTAATTTAAAGTTAATGAATCATGTGGCTTAGGCAGTACAGCGGGCAGAAAATATTTTACCAGCACTGAATGCACCCTTTTTGAGTTTGGATGTTAGTATTTATCATAAAATCTGTAAGTAGCTGGTACATCCACATCTGGAATATGCTTCCACAGTTTGGAATCCACACTTTCAGAGAGATGGTGCAGTTTATAGAGAGAGTGCAAGGACATCTTACCAAGAAAACGGAAGGCATAAAGGGAATACCTCAAGGAGCATTTAAGAACCGTTGGATTATAACCTTTAAGAGGAGATCGACTTTTGATTTAGTTGATACATGGCCTTACTACTTCCAAACCTGAAAGGTTATTTACTCACAATTACAGTATTTTGTGTGATCATATGAACTACAGAAATAAATTTCCACATAGAATTGTTGATACTTGAAATGCTTTGCTGGATTTGGTTAGGAAAGCTGAAAATGTAATGACTTTTAGAAGATTTGCTGTTCGGGGAGTCCAGCGAACCACGCCCATATGTTCTGGGCATGCCCAGCACTGGAAGAATTCTGGAAGGGGGTGGCGGGGACGGTGTCGAGGGTGGTCGGATCCAGGGTCAAACCAGGGTGGGGACTCACGATTTTTGGAGTTGCGGTAGAGCCGTGAGTGCAGGAGGCGAAAGAGGCCGGTGTCCTGGCCTTTGCGTCCCTAGTAGCCCGTCGAAGGATTCTGCTACAGTGGAAGGATGCAAGGCCCCCAAGTGTGGAGACCTGGATCAGTGACATGGTGGGATTTATAAAACAGGAACGGGTCAAATTTGCCCTGAGAGGATCAATACAAGGGTTCTATAAACGATGGCAGCCTTTTCTGGACTTCCTGGCTCAAAGATAGGTATCTTGGTCAATAGCAGCAGCAACCGGGGGGGGGGGGTTCCTTATTGTAGTTTCTATTCTGTAACTTTATATTGTGTTAATTTGCGTTGTTGTTAAAATGCTGTGTTGTGCATGGGGGTGGGGCGAATGTTTAAGATTGTTAATATTATTGTTATTTTTGGTATTTTACTATGGTGCGTTATTGTTGTGTAAATTCAACATTTTTCAATAAAAATTATTTACAAAAAAAAAGATTTGTTAGAAACAGTGTGATTTCAGGGCAGCACGGTGGCCTAGTGGTTAGCACAACCGCCTCACGGCGCTGAGGTCCCAGGTTCGATCCCGGCTCTGGGTCACTATCCGTGTGGAGTTTGCACTTTCTCCCCGTGTCTGCGTGGGTTTCGCCCCCACAACCCAAAAATGTGCAGAGTAGGTGGATTGGCCACGCTAAATTGCCCCTTAATTGGAAAAACATAATTGGGTAATCTAAATTTATTAAAAAAAAAGAAACAGTGTGATTTCTATATATGTATTGTCTGATGTTGTTGATGTTCTTGTTTCAAGATGCCAATTTGTGTGGGTCCAGGCTAGACAAGTACAAGAAGAAAAGAATGATGGCAATTAAAAGGAATATTAAAACATATGGGTATTAAACTAGAAAGCTTTTGGAAAGTTTCAAGAAGCACTTCAATCTATCATCCACCGTCACACAGATTGATAATGGCAAACAACCAGATGGGAAGGGAAACCCCAGATGAAGCAATTAGGCTGCAGATGAGTACAGGACATTGACAATTCCCCCAAGTACAGTGGATGCATGCTGAAGTTAAGGTGGTGCTGTACAAGGTGCCATCAAGGAAAGTAGTCTTCACTGCCATCGCTGTAGTCAGCACTACTATTTGCCTATCAGGAAATATAGCCAAATTTCAGGACACTGCTAACTATTATAATCACCATGTGCATCAGTCCGATGCTGCATGGTAGCTGTAGATTGTCTTACAGAACTATCTATCAGTTGACCCAGATCCCAAAAGCTTTTGTTCTCAGGGTCATTGTCTGGCAAGTGTATTAGGGTTGATGATATCTTGGTTATGAATCATCAATAAGTAATGCTGGTCTTCTAAAATGCCAGGTATTCATTCTATCATGCATCACAATGTCAAATATGACATGGTCTTTTTTCTTGAAGATCCTTCCAAGTTTGTGATGCCAATGATGGTTTGCTGACACCACTTCTTTTGGAAAGAGGAACCTCTACCAGAACTACAATCTGGAATCTCATGGCCTGGCATATTCCTCAGTCTACCATTACCATCAAACCAGAACACCAACTTTAATTCAATAAGAAGTGTATGGGAGCATGCCAGGAGCCGCAACAGGAATGCTTGGGAAATGAAGTGCCAACATGGTTAATCAACAACAAAAGGACAACACCAATGATAACCAGTGGAATCAATGTGCAATAGGCAAAATTAAGGGATCCCACAGTCAAAACTCTGCAGTCCTGCTGCATTCAGTCACGAATGGTGATAGACAATTAAACAACTAACTGGAGGAGGAGGCTGCACTGGCATCCCCAACCTCAATCTGGAGTTCAGCACATCAGCACAAAAGACTAAGACCGAAGTATTTGCAATCATCTTCAGTTAAAAGCGTCACGTACATGATCCGAGTTGGCCTCTTCCTGAGGCCCACAGCATTACAAATGTCAGTCTTCAGCCAATTATATTTACTCCATGGTTAATGCTGAAAAGAATGTTGCCCTTGCCTGGGAAATCTAGAACATAGAGTCAGTCAAGGAGACATTTCTTCATTAAGGCATTGTGAATCTTTGGAATTCTGAATCCCAGAGAGCTGTGGATGCCCAGTTGTTGAATACTTTCAAGGGAGATGTCCATAGATTTTTAGCAACTAAAGAACTGAAGGAAAATGGAGATAGTGCAGGAGGATGGAGTGGAGGAAGATCAGTCATGATCTTGTGGAATGGTGGAGTGGGTTCCAAAAGGCCTCAAGTGGCCCATTTCTGCTCCCATTTCTTATACTGTGCGTGCATACATACATACATATATACATACAGGGCACAGTAAAGACCATGGGAATGGTCACTGATTATTGCACAGAGTTCAGTTCCGATTGCAACTCACTCCTCAGATAATGAAGTAGCCTATGCTTATGTGCAGCAAGATTGGACAACATTCAATTTTGAGCTGATCAGTGGCAAGTTACATCCAAGCCACACAAGTGTCAGGCAATTGTGTCTTCAAAAAAAGAGAATTTAAGCATCTCCATTTGACATTCAATGGCATTACCATCACTGAATACCCCACTATCAACACCTTGGCATTCACCATTGACCAGAAACTTAACCAGACCTGCCATTATTTATATAAAACCTGTGACAATAAGAGCAGTTCAAAGGCTATGAGCGCTGCCAAAAGTAACTCACCCCCAAAGCTTGCCCATCATCTACAAGGCAGAAGTCAGCAGTGTGATGGAATACTCTCCACTTGCCCGGGTAAGTACAGCTCCAACAATATGCAAGAAGCTCAACACCAGCCAGGACAAAACAAACTTGATTGGCATCCCATTCAGCATCTTCCCTCCACAGTATCCATAATATGTACTATCTGCAGAGTAATCTGCAATAACTCAGCAAAGCTGGTTATCACAGCACAACCCAAACCTGCAGCTTCTACCACCTAAAAGGACAAGAGCAGCAGATGCATAGGAACACCACCACCAGCAAGTTTCCCTCCAAGGCACACACACCATCATGACTTGGTATATCACTGTTCCTTCATTGTCAGTATGTCAAAATCCTGGAACTCCCTTCCTAACAGCATTGTGAGAATCGGAACTGTAGTGGTGCAAGAAAATGGCTCACCACCGTGTTCTCAGAGGTAATTAGGGATGGACAATACACGCTGACTTTGTCAGTGATGTGAGCATCCCATTAACTAATAAAACAGTTGTGCAACCAACTGCAAATCTGACTGCAATATTTAAGAGTTGCTGCAAAATGGGCAGAGAGCACGAGTAATATTTTCACCCAACTTTACAGTTCATTAGGCCCTCTCTAGGTGAACCGATTAGCTCAGTTCGCTAGCATGCGGATCAGATGAACGCCATTAGCATGGAATTTGATCTCCATTCGGAGGTAGACTTGGGGCCCGCTTCTGTCCCATACCTACACTAGCACAGTGGTTAGCACGGCTGCCTCACAGCACCAAGGGCCCGGGTTCAATTCCAGCCTTGGGTCACTGTCTGTGTGGAGTATTAACGTTCTCCCCGTGTCTGCATGAGTTTCCTCCGGTTTCCTCCCACAATCCAAAAATGTGCAAGTTAGGTGGATTGGCCATGCTAAATTACCCCTTAAGTGTCCAAGCGGGAGAGTGGGCTTGGGTAGAGTGCTCTTTCAGAGGGTCGGTGCAGAGTCGATAGGCCAAATGGCTTCTTTCTGAACTGTTGGGGTTCTATGATTCTATTCTAGGATTAGACTGTAGTTTGGCAATTAATCGAGCTCAAGAAGGAGCAGGCCCAATCAGCACCCGTTGTGGTACAGAGGAATCATAATAGACATTAAATATTAGTTCCTATATGTTTTCCTGCTTTGCAATATAGAAGAGCAGCTGTAAACAGAGTCACATCGTAGATTTCTTTCATTTATTAGGCAGGAGAAAGATGGAAGCAGCAATAGTAACAAGCCTGTTGATGAATTAAGAGGATAAATCATTTAACATTTATTTTTCTTCGATTTAAACGGATTTTAAATGGGTTAATACCTCAATGGGTCAACATGCTAGAAATGTCATACAGATGTGTCAAGCGTCTTCACAGTAGGTGATTATTATTGGGGTAATGAAGATATACCACTAGTATGAACCTTCATCCCAAAAAGAAGCAAGCACCATCAGACAGGCACCCGACCTACAAAGCTAAAGCCAGTGGTCTCTGAAAAAAACGTCCTGTTTTAGATTACGGTACTGGGCAGAAGCTTCTAAAACCCCTTGCATTTGTTCCTCGGTATAGTTTTGAGCTTTTTCCAAAAATGTTATACTGTATCCCAGTCACAGCAAAGAAGCAGAGGTAGATTGATGACTAGACTTCATGATTTTTGTGTGACTTAAATGCTGCAATAAGCTATCAAATACTGCTGACGTTAGTAAGGACATTAGATCCTTAAACAAAATTCGAATTGGGTTAAAGCTAAAATCTCCAACGCCAGACTGCTTAACCTTCACAGTATGGAAGGAAAACATATGCAAACTACCTTCGCGTTTCGTATCAAGTCCTGCTTCCCTATCACCCATGTGCTCGTTGACCTATGCTGGCTCCAGGTCAAATAATGTCTTGATTTTAAAATTCTCATCCTTGTTTCCAAACCCCTCCATGGCTTTGTTCCCTCCATCATCCCAGCCCTCCCCCTCCCCCACTCTGTAAATGCCTCTAGCCCCAAAACCCTCCGAGATATCTTGACCTCCAATTCCAGCCACGACCTCTTGAGCATCCCTGAACACTCCTTAAAACCCATCGTTTTGACCAAGATTTGGATAATTGCCCTAATAATTACCTTGTTGGGTTTGGTGTCATATTTTGTTTTATATTGTTCCTTAGGTTGACTTATCGTATTAAAGGCGTTTAAGTTGCTGTTGTTCTGCCTCACAGCGTAGAGGTCCCAAGTTCTGGGACTCTGGGTCACTGTCCGTGTGGAGTTTGCACATTCTCCACGTGTTTGCGCGAGTTTCACCTCCACAACCCAAAGATGTGCAGGGTAGGTAGTTTGGTGTAAGTCTCCAGTAAGGCTGGTAATGTGGAACGTCTGGGGACTGAATGGGCCAGTTAAAAGGTTGCAGATGTTCGCACCCCTCAGGAACTTGAAAGAGGGGGCAGTCTTTCTGCAGGAGCCACACTTCCATGTGAAGGACCAGGTTAGGTTAAGGGAAGAGTGGGTCGGGCAGAATTTTCACTCTGGGTTTGATTTGAAATAGAGGAGAATGGTGATTATAATGAGCAAAAAATGGGATTTGAGAGTGCGAAGGAGATGAGGGGTCTGGGTGGGAGATTGGAAGGGGCACAGGTGGTGTTGATAAATACGTATGACCCAAATTGGGATGATATGGGTTTTATGAGATGGTTGTTGGCAGCGATCACGGATTTGGCCACGCACCAGTTTATCACGAAAGGAGATTTTAACTGTGTCCTGGAGTCAAGGGTGGATAAGTCAAGCCTCAGGTCGGGGGGGGGGGGGGGGGGGGGGGGGGGGGTAGGGTATGGAGAGGATGGGTATGGTGGATCCATGGCATTTTCAGAACCGAGGGGGAAGGGAGTATTCGTTCTTTTCAGACGTCCATAAAGGCGCATTCGAGGATTGATTACTTTGTAGTGAGTCGGGAGATTTTGGTTGGGATAGAGGAGGCAGAGTATCACGGGGATAGTTATCTCGGATCATGTGCCCCACTGGCTGGAGATTTGGTTTAGAGCGGGACGAGAGCAGAGGCCGGGGTGCAGGTTTGACTTGGGGTTGTTGGCGGATGATGTTGTGACAATGGAAGGGGTTACGCAGCTAGGGGGGGGGGGCCCTAGCTTTTGGGGGGGGGGGGAATAAGGGGGGGGTACCAGGTTGCGGCTGCAGGGGCCAAAGGGGAACTGCTGGCCTGGGGTTTCTGCGGGCACGTGGTGAGCCTGGGGAGAGCTATGGCTGACCGGCACAGAGGGAGGGGGAAGACCCCCAGATTCAGCTGGTCACATGGAACGTGAGGGGGCTGAACGGACCGGTGAATCGGTCCCGGGTCTTGGCGCATCTGAAGGGGCTGGCTGCGGACGTGGCTATGCTCCAGGAGACGCACCTTAAGGTGGCGGATCAGGTGAGGTTGAGACGAGGCTGGGTTGGACAGGTATTTCACTCGGGGCTAGATGCGAAGAATCGAGGGGTGGTGATTTTAGTTGGCACGAGCTTGTCGTTTGTGGCATCGAGTGTGGGTGCAGACAGCGCAGGTAGATACGTAATGGTGAGTGGTAGTCTTCAAGGAGAACGGGTGGTTCTGGTCAGGGCCGGCTCAAGGGACCGGCAACTCGAGCAGTCGCCCGGGGCGCCATGTGCTAGGGGGCGCCATGTGCTAGGGGGCGCCATGTGCTAGGGGGCGCCATGTGCTAGGGGGCGCCAGACTCGGGTCCCGCGCATGCGCAGTTGGGCCGGTGCCAACCAGCGCATGCGCGGTGGCCGCCCTCCCCCAGGGCGGCCCCGCACCCCCCCCGCTCGGTCCGCTCCCCCCGCCCCGCCCTCGGGTCCGCCCCCCCCGCCCCGCCCTCGGGTCCGCCCCCCCAGGCCCCCATTCGGGTCCGCCCCCCCCCCCCATGGCCCCCCCATGGCCCCCCCCCCAATGGGCACCGAAGTTTAGCTTGCCCGGGGCGCCAGCAACCCTAGGGCCGGCGCTGGTTCTGGTTAACGTGTACGCCCCCAACTGGGACGATGCGGGCTTCATGCGGCGAATGTTGAGCCGGATCCCGGACTTGGGAGACGGGGGGCCTGATCTTGGGAGGGGATTTTAACACTGTGTTGGACCCAGCCCTGGATCGTTTGATGTCAAGGACGGGCAAGAGGCCGGCGGCGGCCTCTGTGCTGAGTTGGTTCATGGATCAGATGGGAGGGGTAGACCCTTGGGAGGTGTTTGAGGCTGGGAGGTAGGGAGTTTTCGTTTTTCTCCCATTTCCACAAGGCCTATTCCCGGATTGACTTTTTTGTCCTCAGCAGGGCGCTGATCCCGAGAGTGGTTTTTGGGGGTTGGGGGGGGGGGGGGGGGGGGTGTATTCGGCGATAGTTATATCTGACCATGCCCCGCACTCGGTGGGCCTGGAGCTGGGGGAGGGGAAGGATCAGCGCCCGTTATGGAGGTTAGATGTGAGGCTGCTGGCAGAGGAGGAAGTATGTGGGTGGGTCCGTAGGAGTATAGAGGGGTATTTGGAAGCCAATGACAACGGGGGAGGTGCAAGTTGGGGTGGTTTGGGAAGCGCTGAAGGCGGTGGTTAGAGGGGAACTGATATCTATTCGGGCGCACAGGGAGAGGGTTGAGAGGGAGAGGTTGGTGGAAGAAATGGTAAGGGTGGACAGGAGGTATGCGGATGTCCCGGAAGAGGGGCTTTTGAGGAAGCATCGCAGTCTCCAAGCGGAGTTTGATATACTGACCACCCGGAAGATGGAGGCGCAGTGGAGGAAAGCGCAGGGGGCTGTATACGAGTACGGGGAGAAGGCAAGTCGGATGCTGGCCCACCAGCTCCGGAAGCGAGAGAGATAGGGGGAGCCACAGATGCAGGAGGGAACCTGGTGCGGAGTGGTAGAGACATTAATGGGGTGTTCAGATCCTTTTATGAGGGGCTGTACCGGTCGATGCCCCCTCGGGAGGTGGGCGAGATGGACCACTTTCTGGATAAGCTGGAGTTTCCAAGAGTGGAGGATGAACGGGTGGAGGGTCTGGAAGCCCCAATCGAGTTGGAAGAGCTGATAGAGGCGCTGGGGAGCATGCAGACCGGGAAAGCACCGGGGCCTGATGGGTTCCCGGTGGGGTTTTTACAAGAAATTCTCAGATCTGCTGGGCCTGCTGCTTGTGAGGACCCTGAACCGGGCGGGCGGGGGGGGGGGGGGGGGGGGGGGCTTTGCCCCGACGATGTATAGAGCAATAATCTCGTTGATCCTGAAGAGGGATAGGACCCCCTCCAATGTGGGTCTTATAGGCCGATCTCGCTCCTCAACGTGGATGCAAAGTTGTTGGCCAAGATACTGTCCAGGAGAGTGGAAGATGTGGTCCCGATGGTTATACACGAGGACCAAATGGGGTTTGTGAAGGGGAGACAGCCGAATGTTAATGTGCGGCGGCTGCTCAATGCTATGATGATGGCGTCGGCGGATGGGGAGGCGGAAATCGTAGCATCGATGGATGCGGAGAAGGCCTTCGATAGAGTGGAATGGAGTTACTTGTGGGAGGTGTTGAGGAGATTTGGGTTTGGTGAGGGATTCATTAGCTGGGTGAAGCTGCTGTATAGTGCCCCGGTAGCGAGCGCAGTGACGAATGGGAGGAGGTCGGAGGACTTTCGGATGTCCCGAGGGACGAGGCAGGGGTGCCCCTTGTCTCCCCTGCTCTTTGCGTTAGCGATTAAGCCCTTGGCCATGGCACTGAGGGACTTGAAGAACTGGAGGGGGATTGTGCGGGGGGGGGGGGGGGGGGGGGAGGCACAGTTTGTCGCTGTGCGCGCGGATGATTTATTGCTGTACTTTGCGGATCCGGCGGGGGGGGGGGGGGGGGGGGGGGGGGGGGAAATGCCAGAGGTGTTGAAGATACTTGGGGAGTTTGGGGATTTTTTGGGCTATAAGCTCAACGTGGGGAAGAGTGAGCTGTTCGTGCTGCACCCGGGGGACCAGGAGAGGGAGATAGGAGAGCTCCCGTGAAGAGGGCGGTGAGGAGCTTTAGATATCTTGGGGTCCAGATAGCTTGGAGCTGGGGTCCCTGCTTAGGCTAACTTTTGCGAGGTTGGTGGAACAGATGGAGGAGGAGTTCAGGAGGTGGGACGCGTTGCCACTCTCTTTGGCGGGTAGGGTCCAGTCAGTTAAGATGACGGTGCTCCCGAGGTTCTCGTTTCTCTTCCAGTGCCTCCCCATAGTGATCCCGAAGGCTTTTTTTTTTTTTAAGGAGGGTTAACAGGAGTATTCTGGGGTTCGTGTGGGCGCGCAAGACCCCGAGGGTGAGGAGGGTACTCCTGGAACGAGGCAGGGAGGTGGGCGGGTTGGCATTGCCCAACTTGTGTGGATACTACTGGACTGCGAATGTGGCAATGATTCGCAGGTGGGTGATGGAGGGGGAGGGTGCCGCATGGAAGAGGATGGAGGCGGCGTCCTGTGTGGGCACGACTTTGGAGGCGCTGGTGACGGCCCCGCTCCCCCTCCCCCCAGCAAGGTATTCCAAGAGTCCAGTAGTGGTGGCTTCCCTCAAAATTTGGGGACAGTGGAGGCGGCATAGGGGGGAAGTGAAGGCCTCAATGTGGGCCCCGAAATGGGGCAATCACCGGTTTACACCAATGAGAATTGATGGTGGGTTTTTGAGTTGGCACAGGGCAGGCATCAGGCGGATGGGGGCCCTTTTCCTCGATGGGAAGTTTGCGACTTTGGAGGAGTTGGAGGGGAAGTGGTGTCTTCGCCCCTGGGAACAATTTTAGATATATGCAGATTAGGGCGTTTGTCAAGCGGCTGGTGGCGGAGTTTCCGCTACTGCCGCCTCGGGGAGTGCAGGATAAGGTGCTCCCGAGGACGTGGGTCGGTGAGGGTAAGATCGCGGCAATTTATCAGGTGATGCAGGAGGAGGAGGAGGCCTCGGTGGAAGAGCTGAAAGCGAAGTGGGAGGTGGAGCTAGGGGAGGAGATCGACGAGGGGACTTGGGCGGACGCACTAGGGAGGGTGAATTCGTCCTCTTCTTGCGCACGGCTCAGCTTGGTTCAGCTGAAGGTGCTGCATAGGGCGCACATGACTGGGGCCAGGATGAGCCGGTTCTTTGGGGGAGGGGACAGATGTGGGAGGTGCTCGGGAGGCCCGGCGAACCACACCCACATGTTCTGGGCGTGTCCAGCGTTGGAGGGGTTTTGGAAGGGGATGGCGGGGACTTTGTCCTAGGTGGTCGGCTCCAGGGTAGAACCAGGCTGGGGGCTCACGATCTTTGGGGTAGCATCGGAGCCGGGAGTGCAGGCACTGTGGAGGGTAACCGGAATCTCCTCTTCTGCAAGGATGAGCCCGATACAGTTTAAGATGGTGCACATGACTCGGGCGAGAATGAGTAGGTTCTTTCAGGGGGTAGATGAGTGTGAGAGGTGTGGGCGGGGCCAACGAATCACACATACATGTTTTGGGGTTGCAAAAAATTTGGAAGATTCTGGGTGCAAGTGTTCGCGGTCTTAGCCAGGATAGTGGCGGAGGTGGAGGAACCGGACCGTTTGGTGCCGATATTTGGGATTTCAGAGAAGCCGGAGCTCATGAAGAGGAGGAAGACAGATGTTGTGGCCTTCGTCTCTCTGATTGCATGGCGACGGATTTTACTGGATTGGCGGTCGGCATCGCCGCTGGGGTTAGCGGCATGGTTGGGTGACCTGTACGACTTCCTGTGGTTATAGAAGATAAAGTATGAGTTATGGGGCTCAGCAGGAGAGGGTTTGAGAAAAGGTGGGGGAATGTTTGTGACCGTAATTGAGGAGCTGTTCATCGCAGGGGGGTGGAATCTGTGCAGACTGTATAGTTGACTGTTGGGAAGTATGATTCCCGGGATGTGTATTTGCTGTAACCTGTTTTGATGCATGTTTGTAATAAAATATATTTTAAAAGAAAATGATGCCTTCGGAGGGGTAGGGGGTGGAGGTAATGTTGATGATGGACGCAGAGAGGGTGTCTGATCGGATGGATTGGGCATATTTGTTGGAGGCGCTGGGGCAGTTCGGGTTCAGGCAGAGGTTTGTGGGTTGGGTCCAGCTGCTTTACAAGGTACAGGTTGCGAGATACGGATGAACTGAGTGAGTTTGGAGTACTTTGGGTTATACTGGGAAACGACCCGTTGCTCTACACCTTGGCGATATAGCTGCTAGCAATGCCGTGCAGGGCATTGAACACAGGGTTTCCTTGTATGCAGACGACCTATTATATTTTTTGGACCCGGTGGGCAGCATCAGAGGCATCATGGAGATCCTGCGGGAAGTTGGCCAGTTTTCGGGATACAAGTTGAATGTGGGTAAAAGCGAAGTGTTCCCGATAGAGGTCAGCGGGCAGGAAAAGAGACTAGGGAAGTTGCCATTTAGGGTGGTGGGGGCGAGTTTCAGGTATTTGGGTACCAAGGTGGCATGGAGTTGCATAAACTGAATTTAGATCGGCTGGTGGAACAGATGAAGGGGGACTTTAAGAGGTGGGATGTGCTACTGCTGTCGCTGGCAGGGTGGGTGCAGACAGTGAAAATGATGGTGCTGCTGAGGTTTCTGTTTGCATTTCAGAACCTCCCAATCTTTCTTCCCAAGTTGTTTTTTTTTTTTTTTAGGAAGGTCAATGGGCTGATTTCTGTGTTTGTGTGGGCAGGGATGACCTTGTGGGTGTGGCGGGCATTCTTGGAGCGGAGGTGAGAGGGGGTGCTGGCATTGCCATACATGATGAACTATTATTGGGTGGCCAACATTACTGTGGTAAGGAAAGATGCCAGTGGGGGAGGGGGTCAGTGGAGGCGGCATCGTGCTGGGATGCGTGTTTGCAGGCTTTGTTGTTGGTGCCTTTACCGTTCTCGCCAGACTATTATTCCGCGAGTCCAGTCGGCCCCAAGGGTGCGGGGACAGTGGAGTCAGCATTTGAGGCTGGAGAGGGCTTTGATGTGGACACCATCTGTAATAACCATATGTTTGTGTCGGCGTGGCTGGATGCGAGGTTTAGGGGGCGGCGGCAGGCAATGCGTTTTGGTGACTTGTTTATAGGGGCAAATTTGCGGGGCTGGAGGAGTGTATAAGTTGCTCAGGGGGAATGGCTATAGGTATCTGCAGGTACTGGACTGCCGCTGCTGGGGTTGCAGGATGAAATAGGGAAGGGGAAGGTGTTGGATATCAAAAAGAAGTTGATGGAGTGGGAGGGAGCCGTGATGGAGGATATCAAGCTTAAATAGGAGGAGGAGCTGGGAGGGGAGGTGGGGACAGAGGCCTTGTGAAGGGTGAACGCATCCTCGTCATGTGCGAGGATGTGCCTCATCCAGTTTAAGGTGCTTCATAGGGTTCATATGATGGTGGCGAGGATGAGTAGGTTCTTTGCGGGGGTAGAGGATAGGTGTAGGCGGTGCGGGGTGGCCCCCACGACTCACATCCACATGTTCCGGGCATGTCCAAGATTGAAGGGGTTCTCGGATGTGATGTCCGAGGCGATGGGTGTGGAGGTGGTTCAGAGTCCAGAGGTATCAATATTTGGGTTGTCGGAAGACCCAGGAGTCCAGGGGTGAGCGAGGCCAATGTTTTGGCCTTCACCTCCCCGATAGCCCAGAGACGGATTTTGTTAGGGCAGAGGGACTTGTAGCCGTGGGATTGTGCGCGAATGACCTGGCAGAATTCTTGAGGCTGGAGAAGGCCAAATTCGCTCTGAGGGGGTCAGAGAGAACTTCACCCGGAGGTGGAAGCAGTTTATCAATTTCTTCAAGTAAGATTGAGGGGCCTATGGTGATATGCATCACTGTAGTTACACAAGGGGTTAATGTAAATACACGTAGACTAGCTAGATCAGGGGTGGGCAAACTTTTCCGTGCAAGGGCCACATTCAGAAATTCACAATTCACAAAGGGCCGCATAGTATATTAAGTAAAATAATTACTTCACCCGGTTATGATTCTGGGCGCCTCATATAGAACATAGAACAGTACAGCACAGAACAGGCCCTTCGGCCCTCGACGTTGTGCCGAGCAATGATCACCCTACTCAAGTCAACGTATCCACCCTATACCAGTAAGTAACCCAACAGCCCCCCCCCCCTATTAACCTTAAAAAAAAATTTTTTTTTTAAAAAAAAAAAATTTTTTTTTTAAGAATTTTTTTTTTTTTAATGACTTGGTGGGCCGCAGAAATACCTTTGGCGGGCCGCATGCGGCCCGCGGGCCGTAGTTTGCCCACCCCTGAGCTAGATACTAGAGGGAACACCAGAGACATGACACACAGACATTCAACCAATAGGCCAGTAAGACAGGACAATGGGCAATCACGAAACACAGAGGTGACACTACCACAGGGGGGCATTACACCAACCCATATAAAAGGACAGAGCACACATGATCTTCCTCTTTCCTGTGGAGACAGTGAGTGCACAGGGTTGATTGAAACATATCACACCCATCACCTGGATTGTAGCAGACTGGTTCATCAGAGCAGGATTAACAGGCGAGTCAAATCCAAGTAGGAGAATTGTTAACAGTTTAAATAAATGTGTTAAAGCTATCTCCAAGTCTGAACCTTCCTTTGTCAGAGTGCACATCAAGGAAGCAGCTTATGCTACATCAAGAGCATAGCAAAACATGGTCAGCGAGGGGAAGGCGAGAGGTGGTGGGGGATTGATATCAGGTGGGGCAGGTGGCTGTTCATGGAGTTATTCCTTTGTTCTTCTGATTTTTGTGTATGTGAAGTTGCCTTGAATAAATTATATATAAAAAAAAAGAAAATGTGTTAATGAAAACATGGTGCAATGTCTAGATTACATCCAATTACCACTTTCATTGCCTATGACTCAATCATGTATTATTGCCGCATTTCTCAATGGACTCATATTCCCTTCATTTCCTCAAGTCCCGTCCCACTAAACAAAAGGACATCCGCAAAACAATTTTTCCATGAAGTCATTACACATGAAAAATCGTCGCGACCAAATGTGCACACGCCTATGAAAATTTATTGTTGCACAATATGCAATTGCAGTGATCTAACGTACATTTTATTTCAGTGTCAACAGGGCTCGCTGGCAGTTTAATGTGACACAAAGACTGCTGATGATCTTCCTCTCAATCTGATGAACCATTTCCCATTCTGAACAGGAGATGTTTACAAATGCTTTTCATATCAGCATGTAAACAATTGAAGTTTCATACTACAATCATAATTCCTTGATGGTTCAACCACCTATTTATCACAGTTGTCACTTCAAGATCAAATCCCAGATTTAAAAGATCTGATCCAATACAAAAGCAACACCAAAATAATAGACAAAATAAGGCAGCCCTATATCTTAAAGCATGAATATTGTAACTGTTCCATTGTCAGGCAGTGTAGCAGCACATTTAACAATGGCAAAGGCCTAGTCTGTGTAAATATGTACAATAATTATACACACTATAATTAAAATTGGGGAGATGGTGGTAATATTACTGGACTAGTAATCCAGGGCCACACATCATCTTCCTTTCATATGTTAAAATTGTAATGGATTATTAGAAATGATTAAATGTTAAAAGAGCATTGCATCGGATCAATACTATTCCAGAAACAGCCAAGAACTTTTTGCTCTGCTCTAAACCCCCATTCCGCTAACTCCCAATTTTTTATTTTAAATCTACTACTGTGCAGCTAGAGTCAATTCAACTGATTGGAAAGTTATAAGTGACGCACAATTTAAATAGAAGATAAAGAAGAGTGGAACATATCTTGTGTACAGTTAAACATAAATTAATTCACAAGCCACCAAAGAGCTCAATCACCATAACAAGGACTATGCACACTAATGGCTACAAACATCTCGTAATGACAAAACACACCCCACAGATCACCTTCCCTTCATCAAACCGTGGCTGTGCAACATTTCATTCTTTCCTAGAATTCATGAACGGTCCACACATTTTCAGAATTGCCTTCACTCTAATGAATATTGCAAGCTCCTGTACCGCAAGCCAATCATTTATCAGTTGGGTGTTCTCCAGAATGGCTTCATTACAATAACTACCAAATTTAATAAGGAAAGAAATAACTTGCATTTCTACTGTAGTTTTCATCTTTTCTTTTTAATTTAGCATTCATTGCCCATCCCTATTTGCCCTTGACAAGATGGTAGTGAACTGCCTTCTTGAATCACTACAGTCCATGTGGTGTAGGTACACCCACAGTGCTGTTAGGAAGGGAATTCCAGGATATTGACCCAGCGACATCTGAAAGAATAGGAATATAGTTCCATGATGTGGAGATGCTGCCGATGGACTGGGGTGGGCACAGTAAGAAGTCCTCCAACACCAGGTTAAAGTCCAACAGGTGTGATTCGATTCACTGGCTTTTCCTCAGGTGAATGAGGATAGAGCTGCACTCCGAAAGCTAGTGATTCAAAACAAACCTGTTGAACTTTAACCTGGTGTTGATATAGTTCCAAGTCATGATGGTACGTGGAATGGGGGCAAACACAGCTGGTGGTGTTCCCAAGCATCTGTTGCCCTGGTCTTAAGATAGTCATGGGTTTGGAAGATGCTGTCTATGGAGCCCTGGTGAGCTCCTGCAGTGCATCTTGTAGATGGTTCCCGTTGCTGCCACTGTTCGTTAGTGGTGGAGGGAGTGAATGTTTGTGGAAGGGGTGCCAATCAAGTGGGCTGCTTTTTCCTCGATGGTGTCAACCTTCTGGAGTATTGTTGGAGATGTACTCATGTAGGCAAGTACTCCATCACCCTCCGGACATGTACCTTGTAGATGGTGGACAGGCTGTTGTTGGACATGGTCATTGTCTAGCACTAGTGTGATGCAGATGTTACTTTGTTACTTAGTCGCAGGCCATCCCAAAATGCTTTCCAGCCATATAAAGTGTAGGCACTGTAGTAATACAACCAGTTTTCACACAAAGGGTTGGATTTTTCTCCCATCCTTGACGTTTGAGGTCAAGACTGGAGTCAAACAGAGATGTCATTGCACACATCCTTTTCTTCTGAGCTGACCACGTGCTTAGGATGTCAGAGTACCAACTGCCAAAGCTCAAGGAAGGCTACCGAACAAAAGGAGGACAAAGGAAATGCTTCAAAGACACCCAGAAGGCTCACCTCAAGAAATGAAAATAGGCATTAACCCTTGCTCAGAGGATACCTACTTGGAGGAACCTCCTGATTGAAGGGAAACAAGAACACTCGATAGCAAGAGGCGGTTCAGAAAGGGAGCCCGAGAAAGGAATACCAGCGATCTCAAGTCCAAGGAGCAATTCCACCTCCCAGAAACACTGCCAAATGTGCATAGGAAATGCAGCTCTAGGATCGGGCATATCAGATATGCAAGGATCCTCAGAATCCATGACCATTGACACAGCTTCTCAGGTGGACCGTTCACTGCAGACTCTGGGTGTGTGGTGGGATGGGAAACCAGTCAACTGAAAAATCATGCCTCTGAATATAAATGCAAAATGAATATAGTATTACAGCTCATCTCAACCATAATATTAATGATGCTGTTTCTAGGGCATCCATATGGAATAACATATACAGCAAAGACCAATTGCTCTCAACCAATCTGCTTTCAGATACTGTGAAGCTTGCGAAGGTTGGAGGGCAGTGTGGAGGAGGCAGATCAGGAATATCTAAACTAAATTGATTTGAGAGCACCTGTACCTTCATCACGTTTAATTCCAATTCATTAGAAAGAAAATTTGCCAAAATTTGGGAACAAAACAAATCTTGGGCAAAGTAAAGCTATGAATAATCAGCAAGGGCATTGTGATTTATTTAATTGGTAGATAAAGGATCTCACGTAAAAAAATTATTTAAAAGGAGTGCATTGAGGAGGCAGATCAGGAATATCTAAACTAAATTGATTTGAGAGCACCTGTACCTTCATCACGTTTAATTCCAATTCATTAGAAAGAAAATTTGCCAAAATTTGGGAACAAAACAAATCTTGGGCAAAGTAAAGCTATGAATAATCAGCAAGGGCATTGTGATTTATTTAATTGGTAGATAAAGGATCTCACGTAAAAAAATTATTTAAAAGGAGTGCATTAGTAGATTTTCAAAATTCTCAAACGTTTTCAGAGCAGAAAATCCTGAGCCGTTTCTGGATTTGAAAGTGCTCCAATGATGAAAACAGCATACTTTTGGAATATACCGGGGGCAGCTTCAGTGAGATCACATTTCCCGATTTTCCACACTACTCGCCGGTCACTTCATTAGAATCCCGCCACGGAAAGCCAGGAACCAAATTTAAATACATTAGCACCTTACAAGCAAGCCCTCCGGCCTAAACATCCTTCCTCACTGAACATTCATCGGACAGCAGATGACGCCTGTGCGGAGGCCACTACCACCTGCTGCGACTTAAATGAAGTTCATGGATCAACGCATGAGCTAGTCAAACAGGCATCTGTGCTGCTCAAGATGCAGTTCCATGGTGCATGGACAGGTCGGTGAGGTGAGCAGCTGGACGCGGAGATGGAGAAGCACTACATCTGCTCGGATGAGGAGAATGTAGAGGAGGGTGGCGAGAAGCAACCCGCAGAGGAAGGAGCTCCGTCGATGGGCAGGATCCATTTAGCATGCAGGGCTAGAGACACATGGCCTCTTGATTTGAGGACGACAAGGACTCGGTTATGACGACTTCTCCCACCATGGGGGGGCTGACATCCTCTCCTACCATCATGTCTGCTACATTCATGAGCAGTGCACTAAAGCGAATGGCCAGACATTGCAGGAGAATAATGACCTGCAGTGAGGACAGAGCAATGCTCCTCTTATCCTCTGCAAAATGTCTGACTTCTGCCTGACAGAGAGCTGAGTGTGATCTTCCACTAAACGGGGGTGATTCAGAGAGGCTGAATGACAAATCTCAGATTCTACTGCTTCCTTCGGGGCTAGGGGTCATGGTGTTTTCTCCCACCTACTAACCAGGTAGAAAGGCTCTCCACATATTTTCAGCCCTTAATCCTCATAACCAGAGAATGAGAGGACTGAGCATTGCAGTCGACGGGGTTGCAGTGCTACCATCATCTGTGTGCGAGGCTGGAGGTGTGTGTCAGATGGGCTGGACACCCCCAAGGTCTCCTGGGTGGAAGGATCCAGTTTGCGCTCTTGCTGGTCCTCTTCTCTTCAGATGACCAGGGCCCCCGGGGCTCTTTCATGGGAAAGAGGGGCAGCTGGAGTGAGATACAGAAGCCCAAAGTCCCTTGGCACTGACACTATGGATTCCCACAAGTGCCTCCACCATAGCGTTCATGCCCTCAGCCAAGGGGATTATAAGCTGAGCTATGGAGTGCACCAGGGTCTCCCTTGTGGACACCATCCTTGCAATGTTGGCCTCATTGTGCAGGAGTACGTGTCCGCACCATCTCCTTCGACAGAAGGTGATGGGATTCCTGCAGTCCGCCTTGCAGTCCCAAGGAGGGATGCTGTCATCCCTTGCTGATGCTCCAGACTCCCTAAAAACTTACCCTGGATGCACGAAAAAGGTTGTTCATTTTCTTTTGGCCCCGTCCTTTTATGGAGTGAGCTGGCACTCACTATTGTGGCCACAGCGTCCCAGATGGGGTTCGTGACCTTGCTTGCTGGACTTCTGCCCGATCATAGTTAGAGGATATCATGCCTCTGCTCATCACCGCACATTTCTGGGCTCCCGCTGTGAAAGGTGGTGCTGTCTTCTTGGCAGCTATCCTCCCCGACTGGACGTGGAACAAGCGCCGAGGAGAGCTGGGAAAGCATTTAAAAAGAGCATCCCACTGATTACAGAGATTAAAAGGTACGATTTAGCGACCGGGTTGTGCCCAGTACAGATGCGGACACAACGGCTGCACAGACCGGACACAATGGCTGAATCATGCAAGAGACCCAAATCAGGCTCATTTAAATATCCGCCCACTGTTTTCACCCAGCGCCCCAGGAGTGAATGGCCAAGTCTGCGAGACCTCAACTGGGCACCATTTAGCACTGGTTTCCACAAATGTGGGCCAGACGCAAGGGCACCTTGGAGGCTCTTGCAGGACATTCCGGGTGGTCAGGGACAGGGCGGTACCGTGACACCTTCCCTGACACCTGGGCACTGCCAGCCTGGGTACTAGTGCCCTGGTGCCAGGTTGGCGCTGTCACAGGTTGGGCCCAGGGAGGGCCTCAACAAGGTAGGGAGGGGGTGCTACAGAGAGCGGGGCTGCCAGACACAATGGCACCTTAATCTGCAAGAATCTGGTCGTGTTTGCGAGATCAGCTCGCCTGCAGGAAATCGACTAAAGTGCGGGCCCAGCGGGGAGAAGCTCCCAGAGGCCCAAAAACCAGCAAAGTGCTGGTGAATAGCAGGGTGAATCTCGGTGTTGCAGTGTCGAGAAACACTCCACCAAACACGCCCAGAAGCGGATTTTAACTTTTGTCTGCTGAATGTTTTCCGGGGGCGAGCGAATCAGGGGAAAGCAGCCATGAGCATGCAGCGCGTGGAAAAAATGTTTGTTAAAGAGGCTGAACATACGGCAAGTTTTGCAACTCCTTCTCCCTGGTTTTCTCAACGGAACCGACCAAAATATCGGAAAATTGAGAATCTGACTTTATTCGACTATCTGTCAGATTCTCCTCACAATGACATGTTGTTGTATTAATGACACGCTGCTTAGATACTGTGCTATTTTTGTGGATGTAATTACCACCAGACAGATGTTCTCCTCAGTTTGCTTTAAGCAATTACTGATACCAGGTATTAGTCATTCATCACCTCAGGTGGAAATGATTTAGCAATGCTGATAGCACACACTGAAAATGCAAGCTGACCTTTTGGGCATTCGAGGTCCCAAAATAGCTTACCGAATTGTTCAATATACATGTACGTGACAGTATTAGTTCCGAACAGGGTTTGCATTTAAAATCAACCAGTCACTGCAAACGCACGTAGAAAACCTTTTAGCTTTTTCCCCCCCAGTGGTAACATGCTCGTCTTTGAGTCAGGAGACTGGGCTCAAGCCAGAGACGCGAACAAAAAACGTCTATTCTGATATTTCAGTGCTGCACTGTCAAAGATGCCATCTTGTGAATGAGAAGATAAACCCAGGGCCTGTCTTCTCTTTCAAATGGATGTCAAAGATCCAGTGGCACCATTCAATGAAAAGCAATGGGGCTCACCTGGTGTCGTGGCAACAATTTGTCCCTCAGCCAGCACGATCAGAAAGCAGAGGCCACGATTCAACGTACTTGAAACAAAGTCTTGTTTCGGGTGCAATTAGTGGGGTGTTTCCGGAATGCTGCAACACCAGAGATTGTCCCCCGCTAACGATACTTTCCCGGTTTTCTGGGTCTTGGAAAATTTCTTCCCATTGAGGCCACACTGTGCTAGATTTCTGGCCTATCACAGGGCCAGTTCCTTGCAGATCCGGGTGTCATCCCTGTGCCAGCTGCCTAGATCTCTACACCTTCCCCTTTCTGGCACCCCAGCAGTAGCCCTGACAGTGTCCTGGTGGAACTACATGGTCAGGCTGGCAGTGCTACGGTGTCAGGGCACTGCCTTGCCCTGACCATCTAGGGTCTCTAATCTTTTTTTTTTATTAGTGTCAGAAGTAGGCTTACATTAACAACAATTAAGTTATTGTTAAAATCCCCTAGTCGCCATACCTGTTTGAGTACTCAGAGGGAAAATTCAGAATGTCCAATCCACCTGACAAGCAGGTCTTTCAGGGCTTTGTGGGAGGAAATTGGAGGACCCAGAGGAAACCCACGCAGACACGGGGAGAACGTGCAGACTCCACACAGGCGTGACCCAAGCCAGGAATCGAACCCGGGTCCCTGGCGCTATGAAGCAACAGTGCTACCAAAGGCCTCAAGACCCCCCCCCCTCCCCCCACACCAAGGTGCCATCACGCCTGGTCCATGTTTGTAGAAAGCAGTGCTAAACAGCTTCCAGTCGAGGTCTCACATGCGCGGGTGGCCAGGAGAAAGCAGCTTCCAGATATCTAAATGAACCGTGAGAATGACTTGCGATCAGCCGGGCACCTGACACGAAGGCCAATTTGGGGCTCTTGCAGGATTCACCCGTTGCGTGCCGGGTACTACGCAGTGGCTGAATCAAAGCCAGAAAGTTTATTCAGCTACCTCCTTTCTGTTGTTGGGACTTTATAGCATGAAAATTTAAGGATGCTCTTGCCTCCCTTATATGCAGCAACTATACTTCAAAAATACCTCATTGGCTGTGAAACACTGTGGCAGGTTGAGCTCATAACAGGGGTGATATAGCTGCAAGTTATTCTTTGTTCTTCCAAATCAACTTGTAGTTATATGACTGGCCGGACTTTCCAGCCCCCCCCCCGCCCCACCCCACCCCACAACCTCTTTCTACACCCCCCCCCCCCCCCCTTCAATCCACCTACCCTGCACATCTTTGGGATGTGGGGGTGAAACCCACGCAGACACGGGGAGAATGTGCAAACTCCACACGGACAGTGACCCAGGGTCGGAATTTGAACCCGCGTCCTCATCGCCGTAGGCAGCAATGCTAACCACTGTGCCACGGGCCGCCCTACATATGCAGAAACATTAGGGCAGAAGACCAAATGCTTCGTCAAAGGGGTAGGTTTTATGAGAGCTTTAAAGCATAAAAAGAGAGAGAGCTAATGAGACAGAGGTATAAGGAGGGAATTTCAGAGATTAGGGCTCAGGCAGATGAATACATAGCTGTCAGTGGTGGAGCAATTAAAATAGGGAATGCAAAGCCATAATTGGAGTGCTTTTATTTCAGAGGTTGTAGGACTGCCCGGCTGGCACTCGCCCAGCAGCCTGCCCGGCTGGCACTCGCCCAGCAGCCTGCCCGGCTGGCACTCGCCCAGCAGCCTGCCCGGCTGGCACTCCACTCCCCCAACAGCCTGCCCAACTGGCACTTCTTTTCACTCTCCTCAAAGTTTTCCCATTGTTCCAAAATATTTGCAATATCCAAGGTCTAACCTATTTCTGTGTAATTATTCCAACTTAGCGAGGCTCCAATATTCTGCTTTTGAGCACGTCTATTTTGACCATGTTGCTTCGACTGAATTTGTAGAGTCATAGAGAGAGAGTGCACAGGAGATTTACCAACATGGTTTAAGGCCAGTGGCGAGGGTTTTAGCTACATGGTTAGGCTGAAGAAACAGAGAGTTATTCACTTTGAAGCAAAGGAGACCAAGGGGAGATTTATTAGAGAGGTGTAGAAGACTATGACACGTTTAGACAAGATAAAGATAGGTTTAGACAAGACAAAGAAAAGCTGTTCCCATTAGTTGACCGTAGAAAGTCAAGGAGGTCACAGATTTTACATTTTGAGGAAAGAGGTTATGGGAGGGTGGGTTTTATGCAGGAAATGGTAATGGCCTAAAGCTCACTGCATACAAGAGTGGGGGAAGTGGAGGCAATTAATGATTTGAAAGGAAGTTGGATGGGAAATCAACTTCCAGGGATAGTTTACAGAATAATGGGATTGACTGGATTCATCGACACAGCCGACAGACTAGATAGGCTGAATGGCTTCCTTCTGTGTTGTTAGGTCTTCATGACTCTATATTGTGGGAGGTTATAGACCCAAGACATGGCGGGGGGGGGGGGGGGGGGAGAAAATTCTCGTTGAAATTCTCGTATTCGTCCACCAAAAACCTCAAAAGATGTCACAGAAACCTGGAAAAACACAGCAGTTATGCTAATTTCTCCAGGGTTTCCGTGACTCTTAGAGTTATTGCAGACGACTAGGAAAAAAAACCTCGTGGAAATTCACCTCCATGATGCTGAGCAAATAATTTACAGTTCTGATGCAAAAATTAGTTTTGATGGTTCACATTGATGCCTTGGACGCAGAATCATTTTTTAAGCTAAATAGGGCTGTTCAAATTCTGAAGTTTAAGTACAGGAAAGGCAACTGATACAAGATGAAAGGGCTTTGAAGTACAGAGATGGAACAGCAAAGTGTGTCGTGCACAGACAGTATGATGAAAGAATTCAGAACAGTTAGATAATAAATCTATATAGGGGCAAAACACTGGGTAATGAAGCATAATACAGCGTATGGTATTGGGGAAGAGCAAGTGGCCATCATGCATACAGTACAGATAGTACTGATGAGCAAATTTCAAGATTTGGCACAGTAATAAACTGAAAAGTTGAGGTTTTAAGCAAAGAAACAATTGCTGAGCAAAAGTACAGAAATGTCATAGCAATAAATTGTTAAGTTTTTTAAAAGAGTAATTAATAAAAATGACCATTAAGAGAGTTAGTGTATTTGGATGGATGAGCGCCAGTACGTGTTGGTGTGTCAGTGAGAGAGTGAGAAAACTGAAACTGAGCGCAAGGCAAACACACACTCACCCCCGCACACACTCTCAGTTTCTCATTCTCACTCATTCACAATCCCATACACTCACTTTCACACACTCAAGTCAGTCTCTTTCCTCCCACAAACATACAGGTTGCGATTTTTCGGGTTCACTAGCTGCGGGCACAAATCCCATTATGACCGCTAAATCTCACGAGAGGGCTGAAACGGAACTTGAGCCGGCAGGACCTTTATTTCAGATCTTTCTCGCTACATCCCCAGCAGTGATGTGATCAGGTTCCCTCAAATGTATATATCATTAAGCGGCTTTACGCGGTAGCGTCCGGCCCCGTGGAATGCTCCCACCCACGTCATGACATCATGTCAGAGCGAATCACTCCTAGTCGTGATGACCAGGCCGGGGGTGCAGAGGTGCCTGGAGGCCCCGGGGTTGAGGGCAGAGGCTGGGCATCGTCTCTTGTTACTCTGGCACTGCCCCCATGGATGGGTCAGGGGCAGTGCCAGACAGCATAGAGGTGGGCACTGCCGGGGATGGGAGGGTAAGGGGGCGTGCACTGATGTCCGCTTTGGGGGGGGGGGGGGGTGCCCCCAGATAATTCCACAGTGGGGGGGCGGGGGTTGCTGCCAAGCTTGTCGGGGGGTGGGAGGGAGCTTATTTTTCCTTGCAGAGCAGGACCCCCTCTAAAAAGATGCCACCCCGATCGTTATGGAGCCAGGCCTCCTGGCTCTAACCGGTCCCAGTTCACCAGAGTGACAGGGCAAACCACATCCCCCAATTTTTGTTTTGACGGCGTGTCAAAATATCTGGTCAGAAAACTTGGCTGGGTTGCTAGAGAGAAACACGTCGGTTTTCACTCAGAGCCTGACACTTTGCCCTTTTTGTTTTGGAAAATTTCACCAACAGTCTTTCTTACTCTCAAATTCTCACCATGGCATCATCAGCTCTCCCCCAATGCACCCCCCTCCCCGGTCAACCCCACTCCAGGCCGACATTTCCTGTTCCCCCCGGCAGCCTGCCAGCTCTGCCCGACCCACTCATTACTGAACTGACATATCCTGCTCCCCAACCAGAAGCCCAGACAATAAAAATGGTCTGGTGGGAGGCACTGGTGTAGTGGTATTGTCACTGGACTAGTAAACCGGAGGCTCAGAATAATGCTCTGGAGATCCACATTCAAATCCCACCGCTGCAGATGGTGACATTTGAATTAATAAAAATCTGGAATTAAGAAAGTCTAGCGATTGCCACGAAACCATCATCAATCGTCATAAAAACCCATCTGGTTCAATAATGTCCTTTAAGGAAGGAAATCTGCCCTCCTTACCTGGTCTGGCCTACATGTGACTCCAGCCCCACAGCAATATGGTTGACTCTTAACTGCCCCCTCAAGAACAATTAGGGATGGACCACACCCCATGAACGAATATTTTTTTTAAAAACTGATGACATTCCTACAATCACAAACTGGTTTCACTATATTGGCTGCTAATAGGCAGCCACCAGTGTACCTATTTGCCGTCAATGCATGGAGAAACCAGCCTGCAATTAGTTGATCAGTCTATCAGCATTTCAAAACATTCTGTCAGGGATGTTTTGGAGTTTAACGTTTGCCTGTCGTAGAACAACATGGTGGCCATATGGAAATGGCTGGCCTGTGGGCCGAGTCTTGGACAAATCTGAGCTATAGCTTCTGTTGAACAAATCAACAGAATAAATCACTGTTCAGCAGTCATCAAGGAAGCAAACAGGATTCAGGAGCATGCATGCTGGATGGCATCAAGCTAAAAATGTACAGTTGTCCGGTCAGCCGACATCTTGAGCATTGTGAACTACAACAAAAGCTAGAACATAAAAGTCGTATAAATATTCAAGCACAAAATTCTTCAAAATTAAAAAAATATATAATTCTTGGTCAACAGTAGCAGAGTGGGAAAGTATCAGAATGATGGTACAATTATAAAAATATCAGTCCCAAGGGAATAGTGATCACGGTGAAATCTTAAAATATTAGAAAGGATGGGGCAGCACAGTGTGCTTCTTACTGTTGCCTCACAGCGCCAGAAACCAGAGTTGAATTCCGGCCTTCAAAGACTGTGTGGAGTTTGCACATTTCTCTTTCCTCCTTCCCCACCCTGTGTCGGTGTGGGTTTCCTCCAGGTGCTCTGGTTTCCTCCCACAGTCCAAAGATGGGCAGGTTAGGTGGATTGGCCACACTAAAATTGCCCCTGAAGTGTCCAGATATTAGCAGGTAAGTGGGTTATGGGGTTGTAGGGATAGGGTGGGAGTCTGGTTCGGGTGCTCTTTCAGAGGATCAGTGCAGAGTCAATGGGCCGAAAGAATCCCTACAGTGCAGAGGGAGACCAATGATTCTATGATGCAATATTATACATCAAGAATGTAACAGAAGAATTGTAAAATATGTGTACTCAGTGATGCGACCATCAATTCACACAAAACCAGGAGAAGTAAACTGTGGCTTTAATCAACTAGAACAGTGCCTGCCTGTGACTGATCTGTTAGTGGGAGCCGCCTACAGAGTGACTGCTCTTTATACCTCCCCTCAAGGGGTGGAGCCAGGGGCGCAGCCCACACAGGCTCCAACATGCTACATTATAGGAATACCATGCAATGGTCCATAGGTGGAGCCCATACGGGCAACAGCATAATACAGATGCGCACATGGTGAATTGTTACAGCAGTACATTCGCCCCCTGTTAAAAAAATGAAGTCCGGCGGGGGTGACGGGTTCATAAGTTCAGCCTGTCCGGCGCACGGACTGTGCGCAGTGATCGCCGAAGCTCTGGTATCGCCACTGGCACGGGCATCAAACTCATCCATGCTGGCATCGGTAGTGAAGTTGCCGGTGCAGGTGCAGACACGGACTCCGGGAGCGTGTCTTCTGGAGCTTCATTCCTGTGGGTCGGTGAAGGGGGGGAGAATGGCGGGCGGGAGGGGGTGCGAGTGCCACGTAGGGGCGGGGGCGCTGGTCAGCGTAGGTTGGGCGGGGTAAGATGGAGTGGCATTGGTATTGGAACCTGCGGGTGCCAGGTCCCAGAGGGAGACTGTATCCTGTCGGCCGTCGGGGTGTTCGATGTATGCGTACTGGGGGTTGGAGTGTAGGAGCTGGACCCTCTCGACCAGGGGATCGGAATTATGGTTCCTGACGTGCTTGCGGAGCAAGACGGGCCCCGGTATCTTCAGCCAGGATGGAAGAGAGGTCCCGGAGGTGGATTTCCTGGGGAAAACAAATAGGCGGTCATGAGGGGTCTCGTTTATGGCCGTGCAAAGTTAGAGTGGAGTGCATCGGGGAGGACCTCCTGTCAGTGGGAGACCAGGAGGACAGACTTCCAGACCGTCGCGTTCTCCCTCTCCACCTGCCCGTTTCCCCTGGGGTTATAACTAGTAGTCCTGCTCGAGGCGATGCCTTTGCTGAGCAGGTACTGACGCAGTTCGTCGCTCATGAACGACGAGCTCCGGTCACTGTGGGCGTACATGGGGAAACCAAACAGGGCGAAGACAATATGTAGGGCTTTAATGACAGTGGCCGCGGTCATGTCGGGGCAAGGGATTGCAAAGGGGAAGCGGGAGAACTTGATGATGTTGAGGAAATGTGTTGTTGGAGGGGAGGGGGCCCTTTGAAATAGATACTGAGGCGTTCAAAAGGCCGAGATGCCTTTACCAGGTGGGCCTTATCCGTTCGATAGAAGTGCGGCTTACACTCCGCACAGATTTAGCAGTCCCTGGTCATGGCTCTGACCGCCTCCGTGGAGTAGGGCAGGTTGCAGGCCTTGATGTAGTCGAGAAGCCGGGTGACAGAGGTCATCGTGGATAGCACGTAGTCAGTCATCTTGCGCACTGGCACATGTGCCGCGGGACAGGGCTTCTGGGGGTTCATTGAGCTTCCCAGGACAATATACTATATCGTAATTATAGGTGGAGAGTTCGATCCTCCACCTCAAGATCTTATCATTCTTGATCTTGCCCCACAGCATATTAATTGAACATTAAGGCTACCGATCGTTGGTCGATAACGAGGGTAAACCTCGAGACTACCAGCGAGTTAGTGCCTCCAGTGCCGTACAGCTTCCACGATGGCCTTTTCAACTAACGAGTGTCGAATTTCGGAGGTGGTGAGGGTTCGTGAAAAAAACGTTACAGGCCTGCCTGCCTGATTGAGGGTAGTGGCGAGGGCGGCCTCTGATGAGTCGCTCTCCACCTGGAAGGGGACGGACTCGTCCACCGCACGCATCGCGGCTTTGGCAATATCTGCTTTGATGCAGCTGAAGGCCTGGCGGGCGTCAGCCGCCATTGGGAAGATGGTGGCCTTGATTAGTGGGCGGGCTTTGTCCGCATAGTTGGGGACCCACTGGGCGTAATATGAAAAGAACCTGAGGCACCTTTTCAGGGCCTTGGGAAGGGGGAGTTGCAGGAGGGGGCGCATACGGCCGGGGTCGGGTCCTAGAACCCCATTTTCCACGACGTAGCCGAGGATGGCTAGTCTGGTTGTGCAGAAAACACACTTCTCCTTGTTGTAAGTAAGGTTAAGGGTTCGGGCAGTTTGGACAAATCTCTGGAGGTTGGCATCATGGTCCTGCTGATCATGGCGGCAGATGGTGCCGTTGTCCAAGTACGGACATGTGGCCCACAGCCCGTACTGGTCCACCATTCGTTCCATCATTCTTTGGAAGACCGAGACCCCGTCCGTGCGCCAAAGGGGACCCGGAGGAAGTGGAAGAGGCGGCCGTCTGCCTCAAAAGCCGTGTAGTGGCGGTCCTCTGGGCGGATTGGGAGCTGGTGGTACGCAGACTTCAGATCCACCGTGCAGAACACCCGGTAGTGCGCGATCTGATTAACCATGTCTGCGATCCGGGGAAGGGGGTACGCATCGAGGTGCATGTACCGGTTTATGGTTTGGCTGTAATCTACAACCATTCGGGTCTTTTCCCCAGTCCTAACGAACACCACCTGGGCTCTGCAGGGGCTATTGCTGGCCTCGATGATTCCCTCCCGCAAGAATCGCTGGACCTCGGACCTGATAAGTCCTATCCTGGATGCTGTACCGCCTGCTTCTGGTGGCGACTGGTTTGCAGTCGGCGGTGAGATTTGCGGGGGAGGGTCGACCTTTAGGGTCGCGAGGCTACATACGGTGCGTGGAGGTAGGGGCCCGCCGTACTTCAGGGTGCGGCTCCTGAGGTTACATTGGAAATCCAATCCCAATAGAAGAGGAGCGCAGAGGTCAGGGAGTAATACAATTTAAAATTGGCGTACTCGGTGCCCTGTATTGCGAGGGTTGCGGTAGTGCATCCCCAGATCTGCACCGAGTGCGACCCGGAGGCGAGGGAGATAGTTTAATGCGCCGGGAAGATTGGGAGCAAGCAGCATCTTACCATGTCCAGATGAATTAAGCTCTCTGTGCTCCCGGAGTCGAAGAGGCAGGGCTTTTCGTGTCCGTTTACCCAGACGGTCACCATAGAGCTCCGGAGGTGTTTGGGTCGTGACTGGTGAAGGGTGACTGCGCTGAGTTGCGGGTAGCCGGCGTGGTCAAAAGGTGCTGGGGCGGTCCCAAGATGGCTTCCCCCGTTGATTGCACGTGTCGGGCGGCGTTGCAGATGGCGGCCCCCATGAATCGCACATGTTGTGCAGGCTTGGAGATGGCTGCCCCTACAGACAGCACAAGGCAGATGACATGTTTGGGGGGGGGGGGGGGGGGGGGGGGGGGGGCAGCAGACATGCGGCCTCACTGCGGGATCTGCGGGCCTGAGAGTCTGAGGGTCGGGCCTGCGATTTAGAGTTTTTGGACCTGGCCAGGCAAACTTTAGCAAAATGTCCTTTTCTCCCGCAGTTACTGCAGTTTGCATTCCTGGCCAGGCAACGCTGCCAGGGGTGTTGAGGCTGGCCGCAGAAATAACAGGGTAGCCCCCCCATGGTGGGTGGGCAGCCGCACGGCACAGGCCTGGGGAATTCTTTGGTCGGGGGTCCACGAGGGGGGGTCGTGTGATCGGACGGGAACGCGTTAAGGCTAATTTTACCATCTCTTCCATGTCTAGGGCACCTTTTCCAAGTAGGCGCTTTCTCACGTAGTTGGATCGGACTCCAGTCACGTAGGTGTCCCGGATGGCGAGGTCCATATGTTGAGTGGCCGTAATGGCATGGTAATTGCAGCTTCGTGCAAGGACTTTCAGGTTGCGTAGGTACTCTTCCAGCGATTCCCCGGGACGTTGGCGGCGAGGAGATGCCGCGCGCATATCCCGTTCATGGGCTTTACGTAGAGGCGCTCTAGCATCGCAAGGGCGTCTGCGTAGGTGGAGGCTTCCTCGAGTTGAACAGAGATGGCTCATCCGTGCGTGGAGGAGACTCGGCTTCTGTTCGTCGGAGATAGGAGGAGAGGATGAAGAGGCGGCGAGCTAGGCCTTGAAACAGCAGAGCCAGTGCGAAAAAAATCTCTTTCGCCTCCGGAGCCTGTGGATTGAGTTCCAGTCGGTCAGGTTTGAGGGCCGATTCCATAGTGGCGTTGTAGTTGATTAAATTGATACGACCATCAATTCACACGAAACCAGGAGTAGAAGTAAACTGTGGCTTTAATCAACTAGAGCAGTGCCTGCCTGTGACTGATCTGTTAGTGGGAGCCGCCTACAGGGAGACTGCTCTTTATACCTCCCCTCAGGGTGGAGCCGGGGCGGAGCCCACACAGGCCCCAACATGCTACATTATAGGTAATATCATACAATGGCCCATAGGTGGAGCCCATATGGGCAACAGCGTAATACAGCGTAACAGATAAGCATATGGTGAATTGTTTCAGCAATAGATTCACCACACTCAGCCTACTTGATTGTCTTCGAATGAAGTAAGTCAGGCATACTGTTGACACATTAAACATTGAGCTGTCAGCAACTTGTGAGATTTCCTAAAATCTATACTGCTTTTAACTTTAATGCCATAATCCACCCCCAGTAAATGTGTCAGATCTCGACTGTGCAAATGAAGGAAATGAATGCAATAAGCATAATATAGCCAATGAGAATTTGTGCTGCTGACGCATCCTCCAGCTTCATCTAGCGGAAGCTAATTCAACATTCATGCTTCTGAACAAAGGTCAGTGCGATTGGAGCACATGTGAATCACAGCATGCAAACAACAAGTTGGCTATACATCCTTTGCTGTCTTTTAATTAAAGCCTTGATGCAGTCAGATCAGAAAGAAATAAGCCTGTCAAATTAAGGCGGCAAGGAATGGATCTGAATCTTTCAAGTGCATTAGTAATGCTCAAGTGCAGTAGAGGGCTGTGATTTATTGTCGACCAAATTAGTTATCTTTGCTGAAGACTGACAGCTCTCCAAGAAAAACCTGCCTACCCAATCTGTTTTAAATTGAAAAGAATCGTGTGGGAGGTAATACAGATTCTCACAAGGCTTTATGCCTTTATGCTTTACTTAGCCACACACACTGGCAGTAGATTGTATGGTGGATTGGTCATTTAACTCCATCAGGCATTTTTCTATGACACTATTAAAAATATTTTCATATGGCACTGTAGTTTCCTTGTACGGGCAATAGAAATACAATGATCTGTTCTTGCTGTTATGGCAAAAATGCAACGCGATTTGAACTGCCTTTTCAACTGATTATCATACATAAAATGGATGGTATCCAGGTCATAGCAGTATTTAAAGCAATAAATGCAACAAAATAGTTCCCATGTCTTTCAAATTTGAACTGCACAAATCATAGAAGCATAAAATCCCTACAGTGCAGGAGGAGGCCATTCAACCCATCGAGTCTGCATCAATCATTCAAATGACCACCCTACCCATGTCCACTCCCCCAACACCCCACCCGGTCCTCCGTAACTTAACCTGCACATCCCTGGACACCAAGGGGCAATTTATCATGGCCAATCCACCTAACCTGCACATCTCCCGTTGAGGCCACTCCTGCTGCCAGCCTGAAAAAATAATCCCAACATCTGGAGAATTACAGCCTCTAAATCATAAAAGGGCCCAACAAATTAAATTAAAATATTGCCTATACACTCTCTACTCCCTGCAGTGCCCACTGGTCGTGGGAAGGCCTCAAGTAAGTGCTCCTGCCCTTTGGCGAACAAGGCATGGAAACAGATTTCTAAAGCCTTCCAAGAAAAATAAAGTTGGCACTGGGTATTCGCAACCATCAACAGAGCAAATACATTTTAAAGAGAATAACTTAAATAAATGGCCCTGGCCAATATTTATCCCTCAACCATCACTAAATTAGATTGTCTGATCATTGTTACATTGCGCTTTGTGGGAAATTGCTGGGCAGGATTCACGCAACCCTACCCACCGCCCCACCACCCCCCCCCCCCCCCCCCCCCGCGTTTTTTCCAGTGGGGGTGACGGTTTGCCACTGGGATCTTCCCGGTCCTGCCAATGTCTAATCATTTTGTGTGGCTTGCCCGTCTCAACGCGGGGGGAAATCGCCTTCGACGGGATCGATAGATTCTGCCAGAAGGACCAAAAAAATCCCATCTATGTTTTCAAGCAGTCTGCTTCAGCCTCAGGCTATTACCATGGAGACAGATTGAGTCAAGAGTGAGGTAACAGAGTTTGGAGGGTGGGCTGATTAGAATGGCTTCAGCTTTTCTTCCCAATATTTAATTGGAGAAAATTTCAGCTCATCCAGTTCAGGATGTTGGGCAGTCTGGTACGGTCGAGGCAATGGAGAGTCAGGAAAGGTGATGGTGAGATGGGGCATGCATGTAAAAATTGATGCTGTGTTTCAAATTATGTTACCAAGGGGCAGAACGTAGATGAAAAATAGGGGCCAAGGATATGTCCTAGGGGGACATCCGAGGTAACTATGTGAGAACGGGAAGGGAAGGTATCGGACTATGATTAGATAGATAAGAACTGAAAACAGGTCAAGCAAGCAGAAGAAGGATATTTACCACTGTCACAGTCATATAGGATATCATCTATGACTTTGGCAAGAGCTGGTTAAATACTGTAGAAGCAGCAAAAAACTATGGAGGGGTTCAAACATAAATGTAAAATAAACTGAGGAGGATGAATTAGAGTAGAGAAATTTGAAATCAGGTACATGAAGAACATACAAACATAGAAAACAGGAGTCAAAATAAGTCAGACAGACCCGAGCTTACACCAGCATTCAATAAGATCATGACTGATCGGTTTGTGTTTAGATTCTCCTGCCCAAGTATCTATCTACCTCTGCCTGAAAAATATTCAACCACTTCCACCATCTTGAGGTAGAGTTCCTAAGTTGCGCAATCCTCCGGAGAAAATATTTCTCCCCATCTTTATCCGAAAAGGGCAATCCTGAATTTTAAATGAAGAGCCACTAGTTCTAGACTGACCCACAAGAGGAAACATCCTTTGCACGCCCACCTTGTGAAGACTGTTCAGAATCTTATGTACTTCAATCAATCAAATTACTATTCTAAACTCCATTGGAAACAAGTTAAGGCTGTACAACCTTTCCTCATAAGACAACCCTCTCATTCCAGACATCAACCTACTAAACCTTCTCTGAAGCACCTCCAATGCATTTACATTTACAAGATGCACTCCAATAATTCATCAAGGTTCCTTAGACAGCATCTTCCAACTTCACGGCCACTGCTAACGAGAAGGACAATGCCAGCAGATAACCAGGGGACCCCAGCACTTGGAGATCCCTCTTCAAGGCACTCCCTATCCTGGCTTGGAAATATATCAACACTTCTTCACGGTCGCTGGGGTAATATCCTGGAACTCCCTCCCTAACAGCACAGTGGGTGTACCTCCAACTTAAGGACTGCAGCGGTTCAAGAAGGCAACTCACCACCACCTTCTGAAGGGCAACTAGGATGGGAATAAATGCTGGCCTAACCAGCGATGTCCATATCCCATCATTATTCTAAACTCCATTGGAAACAAGTTAAATCCTTCTTTGAGACCAAAACTGCACACAGTATTCATATTGTGATCTCAGCAAAGCCCTAACTGAAACATGACATTCTTACTTATGTTCAATTCCTCTCATTATAAAGTATAGCATTCCATTAGCCTTGTTCATTATGTGCTCTACCTGCATACTAACATTTTGCGACATGCGTTAAAACAGAGGAGTTTGCATGCTCTCCCCAGTGTCTGTGTGGGTTTCCTCCGGTTGCCTCAGTCCCCTCCCCTCCCACAGTCCAAAGATGTGCAGGTTAGGAGGATGGGCCATGCTGAATTGCCCAGTCATGTCCAAAGGTATGCAGGTTAGCCATGATCACTATGCGGACTTACAGGGATAGGGCAGGAAATGGGCCTAGGTAGAGTGCTCTTTAAGAGGTCGGTGCAGATTCAACTGGCTGAATGGCCTCCTTCCACACCAAGGGATTCTACGGAACACCTAGATCCCTCTGCACCTCAGAATTCTAGTTGTTCTCCATTTAAATAATTCTTCCTGTCAAAGTGAGAATTTGACAGCACAGGAATTTGACAGGACAGAACTTTACATTTTCTCCATCCGTCAGATTTTTTTTGCTCACTCGCTCAATCCATTTGTATCCATCTGCAAACTCCCTCATGTCTAGCACTGCATACCCAAAACATTTGAACATGATTTGCTGGGATTCCCGCGCACCTCGCACACCTTTCCTCTACCCTGAAAAACCTGCTCATCCTTGCCACTGTTTCGAGCAGCTCCCTCCAACGAGGTATACCACGAGCCCGGTGGTGGTGGCTACCCTTAAACTTTGGGGGCAATGGAGACGGCATAGGGGGGAGGACCCCCGCTCAATGGAGTCCCCGATACAGGGGAACCACCGGTTTGTTCCAGGGAGCATCGATGGTGGGTTTCTTGGCTGGCATCGGGTAGGTATTAGGAGGTTGAGGGACCTGTTTGTGGATGGGAGGTTTGCGAGCCTGGGTGAGTTAGAGGGGAAGTTTGGGCTCCCCCCGGGGAACATGTTTAGGTACATGCAGGTTAGGGCATTTGCCAGGCGGCAGGTGGAGGGGTTCCCTCTGCTGCCCCCACGTGGGGTACGGGACAGGGTGCTCTCGGGGGTGTGGGTTGGAGGGAGGAGGATTTCGGACATGTACCACGTCATGCAGGAGGTGGATGAGGCCTTGGTGGGGGAGCTGAAGGGTAAATGGGAAGAGGAGCTGGGTGAGGAGATTGAGGAGGGGACGTGGGCAGATGCCCTGGAGAGAGTGAATTCCTCCTCTTCCTGTGCAAGGCTTAGCCTCATACAGTTCAAGGTGTTGCATAGGGCCCACATGACCGGGATGAGGACGAGTAGCTTTTTCGGGGACGAAGACAGGTGTGCTAGGTGCTCGGGGAGGCCAGCGAACCACGCCCATATGTTTTGGGCATGCCCAGCGCTGGGGGAGTTCTGGAAGGGGGTAGCAAGGACGGTGTCGAGGGTGGCAGGATCCGGGGTCAAGCCAGGCTGGGGACTCGCAATTTTTGGGGTTGCAGCGGAGCCGGGAGTGCAGGAGGTGCAAGAGGCCGGTGTTCTGGCCTTTGCATCCCTAGTAGCCCGGCGGAGGATTTTGCTTCAATGGAAGGATGAGAGGCCCCCAAGCTTGGAGGCTGAGATCAATGGTATGGCGGGGTTCATCAAATTGGAGAAGGTGAAATTTGCCCCGAGGAGTTCAGTACAGGGGTTCTTTAGGCGGTGGCAGCCTTTCCTTGACTTCCTGGCAGAACGGTCCTAGCTCATCCTCCCACTTGCCCAGAAGCTCCTCCGCTGGGGTTTTCTCCGTCTCCGAAAGCTCCTGGTAAATATCCAATACCTTCCCCTCTCCCACCCGGGTACTGGAAACTACTCTATCCTGTATCCCCCGTGGCGGCAGCAGCGGAAAGGCCGGCACCCGTTTTCTCAGGAAGTCTCGCACCTGCAAATACCTGAAACCATTCCCTGCTGGCAATTTAAATTTATACTCCAAAGGTTTCAAGCTGGGGAAGCTCCGGTCTATAAATAGATCCCCATCCTTCTAATTCTTGCCCTTTGCCATCTCCGGAACCCACCATCCAGCCTACCCGGGACAAAACTGTGGTTATTATAAATCGGGGTCCAAACCGATGCTCCCTCCACTCTCTCATATCTCCTCCATTGCCCCCAGATCCTCAGAGCCGCCACTACCATCAGACTCGTGGAGTATTGGGCCGGCGAGAACGGCAGAGGTGCCGTTACCAGTGCCCACAAACTTGTGTCTTTGCATGAGGCCGCCTCCATCCGCTCCCATGCCGACCCCCCCCCCCCCCGGACCCACCACCACTTCCTAATCATGGCTATATTAGCCACGCAGTAGTAATTGTAGAAGTTTGGCAGCGCCAACCCATCCTCCCCCAGACTGCGCTCCAGCAACACATTCTTCACTTGCGGGGTTTTACCCACCTACACAAAGCCCAAAATAACCATATTCACCCGCTTGAAAAAGGCCTTCAGGATGAAGATGGGGAGGCACTGAAAGACAAACAGAAATCTGGGGAGGACCATCATTTTCACAGTCTGTACCCTCCCCGCCAGTGATAGCGGGAGCATGTCCCATCACCAGGATAGGTTCAACTTGTGCAGTACCTCCCATTCTCGGGCCACCTGGATTCCCAGATACAGAAAGCTCTTCCCTGCCATTCTAAGCCGCAGCTCTTCCAATCTCTTCTCCTGTCCTCTTGCCTCGATCGCAAACATCTCGCTTTTTCCCCCACCATGTTCAATTTATAGGGGGGCACCCTTGCCTCGTCCCTCAGGTGTAGTTTAAAATACCCCGACCTCAAGCCGGTTCGTACGCACACTCGCTACTGGTGCCTGATAGAGCAAACGCACCCAATCAATGAAGCCCCCACTAAACCCAAACCTTCCCAGTGCCTCTCACAGGCAATTCCACTCCACCCGATCAAAAGCTTTCTCCGCATCCATCGCTACCATCACCTCCACCTCCTCGCCTTCCGAGGGCATCATAATAACATTGAGAAGCCTTCGAACATTGGCCTCGAGTTGTCTGCCCTTAACAAATCCCGTCTGGTATTCCCCTATCACCCCCAGGACACAGTCCTCTATCCTTGTGGCCAGTATCTTAGCCAGCAGTTTGGCATCCACATTCAGTAGAGAAATCGGCCTGCATGACCCACATTGCTCTTGATCCTTCTCCCGTTTCAGGATAAATAAAATTGAGGCCTGCGACATTGGTGGGGGAGGAAAACAGACGGGGCACCCTTCTCTCTTGCTTTGTTAAAAATGTCCTCACCAGCAATGGGCTCAATAGCTGAAAACTTCTTAGAATTCCACCAGGTAGCCGTAAGGCCCCGGGGCCTTGCCCGACTGCATGCCCTCCAGCCCCTCGATTATTTCCTCAATCTCAATTGGGGCTCCCAGCCCTTCCACCAGATCCTCATCTGCCCTCGGAAATCTCAACTGATCCAAAAACTGCCTCATCCTCTCTATCCCAGCCGGGGGTTCAGAGTCATATAATTTACTATACAAGTCCTTAAACACCTCGTTTACCCCTGCTGGGTCCAGGACAGTATCACCGTCTCTACTCTTTACTTTACCCATCTCCCTAGCCGCCTCTCTTTTCCTGAGCTGGTGTGCCAACGTTCTGTTTGCCTTTTCCCCTTACTCATAGATGAAAATGAAAAATGAAAAATGAAAATCGCTTTGTCACGAGTAGGCTTCAATGAAATTACTGTGAAAAGCCCCTAGTCGCCAAATTCCAGCACCTGTCCGGGGAGGCTGGTACGGGAATCAAACCGTGCTGCTGGCCTGCTTTAAAAGCCAGCGATTTAGCTGAGTGAGCTAAACCAGCCCCTAGATCGGCCCCCTCTTGCCTTCCTCAACTGTTCCACTGCTTTCCCTGTGGTCAACAGCCCAAATTCCGGCTGTAGCCTCCACCGCTCCTCAGTAGTCCCGCGTGCGGGGCCTCCCGAGTATCTCCTGTCCACCTGGAATATCTCAACTAACCTGTCCCTCTCGGCCCGTATCGAGATTAATTCCCCTTTGACTACTGCCTTCAAACTTCCCAGAGACCTCCCCCGTATCATTTGTTTCCCGGTAGTTCTGAAGGGACTTGTTAACTCACCCACAGATCGCTTTGTCCGCTAGCAACCCTACATCCAGTCTCCACAGCGTTGCCCTCTCCACACTAACCCGTAGCTCCACCCAGTCCAGGGCATGATCCGACACTGCAATTGCAGAGTACTCAGTATGCACCACCTTCGGTATTAGCGCCCTTATCAGACAAAAAAAGTAAACACGAGAGTATATCTTGTGGACATGTGAAAAAAAGGAACACTCCTTCGTCCTCGGCCATGCAAACCTCCCTCCATCTGTTCCATAAAACCCCTTCAATTCCTTTGCCGCAGCCGGCGTCCTCCCTGTCCTGAATTTTGACCGGTCCAATTCCGGATCGATGACTGTGTTGAATTCCCCCCCCATGATCAGGTTATGTGACTCTAAGTCTGGGATCTTACCCAACACCCACCTCATAAATTCCACATCGTCCCAATTCGGAGCATATATATGTTCACAAGTACCACTCGCACCCCATCCAGCTTCCCACTCACCATAATGTACCTACCCCCCCTTGTCTGACACGATTCTCCCCGCCTCGAATGCCACTCGTTTGCTGATCAAGGTCGCTACCCCCCCTGGTCTTTGTGTCCAGTCCCGAGTGGAACGCTTCGCTGACCCACCCCTTCCTCAATCTCGTCTGGTCTATAACCTTTAGATGTGTGTCTCTTGTAGCATTGCCACGTCCGCCTTCAGCCCCCTCAAATGCACGAACACGCGAGCAGTCTTGACCGACCCATTCAGTCCTCTAAAGTTCCATGTGATCAGCCTGGACGGGGGGGCTTCCAACCCCAAGCCCCCCCCAAATCAACTAGCCATCACCCTTTTTAGGCCAGTCTCGAGCTCATGCTCTCCGCTTCCTCGAATCCCCATTCAGGCAGTCGCCATTCCACACCTCCCATTTGTCCCCTAGTAACAGTTCCTCCCGTTAGCAAAGCAGTTCCCCCCTCCCGCTCCCCAGCAACAGCACTAGAAACCTAATCCCCCGCCAAGTCAAGCTCCAGCGTAACACCTACTCACCCCCCACTGCGCTTCCGAGAGTCAGCTGACCCATGCTGACTTGATAGCTCCCGCTTTCCCTGTGGTCAACAGCCCAAATTCCGCCTGTAGCCTCTGCTAACTGCGGGCAGGTTAACAAGTCCATCCAGAACTACCAGGAAACAAATGATATGGGGGAGGTCTCTGGGAAGTTTGAAGGCAGTAGTCAGAGGGGAATTAATCTCGATATGAGCCCACAGAGAAAAGGTTCCTTGCCCATGAAACGATGAAAATGTACCACCATGGCCCTCGCCGGCTCATTCGCTCGGGGCTTCCTCGCGAGGGCTCTGTCCAATTTCAGTCTGTCTCCCTATTGTTCTCTCCCCTCCCCCCCACATGAATAAAAATTTTAAAAGCATCACATTCCCCAGTAAACAATCCTCAGAAAAAACATTGAAGAAACAGTCACTATAGAAAAATAGTCACCCAAAAAGCAGAACCAAATTCAAAGCCGATCCCCCCCCCCAACCAGCTCCAACCATCCATACAGCCCATTATTTCACATAACGCTACTTAAATTTTATACAATCCAGCACAACAAATCGCCGCCACATTTAGTTCACCTCCAGCTTCATTTCTTTAGAAGGTCCATACTTCGTCTGCCGTTTCAAAGTAGAACTCCCGTTCCGCATGTGTGACCCACAGACGGCTGGGTACAGCATCATGGAACTTCACCCCCTTCTTAAGAGGGTCGTTTTTGCCCGATTAAACCCAGCTCGCCTCTTGGCCAAATCAGCTTCCAGGTCCTGATACTCCCGTTCTCCCATTTGCTGCTCCGTTCTTTCTTGAGCCACCGCAAAACGTGTTCCTTGCCCATGAAACCGTACCACCATGGCCCTCGGCAGCTCGTTCGCTCGGGTCTTCCTCGCGAGGGCTCTGTGCACTCTGTCCAATTTCAGGGGCCGAGGGAACGCCCCAGCCCCCATCAACTTCTCCAACATGTCCGTCACATAAGCCCTCGCATCCGATCCCTCACTGCCTTCAGGGAGGCCAAGTATTCGGAGATTCTGTCTCCTGGACCTATTCTCCAGGTCCTCCAGCTTCTCCTGCATTCTTTTCTAGCGGTCGTTCATCATCCCCACCTTGCTTGCCAGCACGGTTATATACTCCTTGTGCTCATACAGCTTTTGTTCCACCTCCTAGATCGCTCTCCCGTGGGTTTCCCCGATTCTGAACCACTTGATCAATCGAAGCCTTAAAATCGGGTCCAGCGTGTCCTTCTTCAGCTTGGCGAAGCAATCTCAAAAAACTTCACCAGTTGATCCGTCGACCACTGTGTCGTCTCCCCACTGCCCTGCTGCCCAGTGTTCCCAGATAGGACTTTGTCTTCTCACACGGCCACTTCTGGGCCAATTCTCCATACACCGCAGGGGGATTTCTCTTTACTGTCTCACTCTTCACCGATTTATCCCATAAAACACGGAAAAAAGCAGGGGAAAATTCCATCACAGGCAGGAGCTATCAAATGTGCGACCTACTCCTCCATGGCCGCCACCGGAAGTCTCGCAGCTGGAAGATCGGAAACCAACAAAATATATGTCGCAGCTGTTTGGGGAGATGGAGGTGGTGGTTGTGATGGCTTCCCCTCAGGTTGGGTCGGGCCCAAAGGTCACAAACGGAAACCCCACTCTGGTGAACCAACACGTGCAATCATCATGCTTTTTCACAGTTATCAAGAACAGGAAAGGCTTCTGTGGTGGGTAAAGGACCACTGGTGCGAGAAATGGGAGGGCCATGCCATTAGGCTTTTACAGGATGCAAGAGTAGAGCTACTAAGTGCTGTGCGGCATTCAACAAGGACAAGGTTGCATTGTAAAGGAACAACGTCCGATTTGGTGTGGTGTATCCTGCGCGCCTCCGAGTAACTTACAAATTGACAGATTATTATTTTGATGCACCGGAGGATACAGAGGCACTTGTACAGAATGTCAAGTACATCCGGAGAGGGTCAGACAACCTTTCATTTCCTATTTCAAGGAGTTGATCACAGTCAGATGTTAGGGAAGGTGTGCAGGGGAGGTGTTGTCTGGTTATGGGTTATGATTTGTTCTTTTTTTTTGGGGGGGGGGGGGGGGGGGGGGGGAGGAAAAAAGAGAAAAAGGATATGTTTGGGATTATATTTGTTTTGTGTTTTGGTTTTTTACTGTTTTAAATGTTTCCAAGTTAGGATGGTGGGTGGCTTGGCGCATCCTACGCTTGCACAAGTGGAACCTGGAAAGGCTGACGGAGGAAGTCAAAGGGGCCTACAAAGATGGGTCACACAGCCGCTCTCCCTAGCAGGGAGGGTGGAGATGATCAAGATGAACATGCTGCCCAGGTTCCCCTTCCTGTTCGGATCCATACCAAGCTACATCCCCAAGGCAGCCTGCAACTTGGTCAACAAAATGATTATGGCGTTTACAATACTACCACTGGCAGCCACTGCAGAAAGAGCGAGGGGATAGATGAAAGAACCAGAAAGGGAATGGGTAAGGATGGAGGAAAGCTCCTGTCAATCCTCGCCAGCCAAACACTCAACCAACGCAATGGTGGTAACCACACTCTAACTTGGAATCAAATGAGGCAGCACTTCGGCCTAACCAAAATGTGCACTATGGCCCCCATCTGTGGCAACCACTGGTTTGTGTCAACCATCCTACATGCCACCTCTACGAGGTGGAGATAAGACAGGGAAGGACGTTGACTGTTTAGGTACTTCTACACAAGGACAGGCTAACAACCTTAGATGAACTGACAAGAAAAACAAACAAACTACAACACCTACAGGTAAAGAACTTGCTCCACAAGGAGACTACAACATAGCCACGGACCCAGAGACACACAATGATAGAGGAAATTCTAGATGCGGGCAACCTGGGGAGGGGGAGCTGCAGGGACAGCTATTAGAAAGGGCACACTCTCCACTGGATGAAACACAGGAAAAGTGGGAAGAAGAATTAGGGATAGAAATAGGGTGAGGACTCTGGAGCAAAGCACTGAACAGGGCCAACTCCACCTCCACAAGGCTAAGCCTCATGTAATTGAAAGTGGTGCACAAGAACCCAAATGAGCAGGTCCCTTCAGCGGAGGAGGACAAGTGTGAATGGTGCCAGGGAGGCCGGGCCAATCACACCCACATGTTCTGGGCTTGCCCCAGACTTATAGGGTTCTGGACAGCCTTCTTTGAAGCAATGTCCAAGGTTGTGGGGGTGAGGGTGGAGCCAAGCCCAAAAGTGGCAGTCTTCGGCGTATCAGACCAGCCAGAACTATTTATTGGGAATGGGGCCTATGCTTCCCTAATTGCCTGACAAAGAGTCCTGCTTGGCTGGCAATCAGCAGTACCATGCAAAGCTGGAGACTGGCTGGCCCACCTGTCGGAATTTCTCCACCTGGAGAAAATAAAATTCACATCCGAAGATGGCTTACACAAAGCGTGGAGGCCATTCACAACTCGTCCCAGGACCTGTTTGAAGCCAACAGCCAATGGGGGGGGGGGGGGGGGGGGGGGGGGGGGGGGGGGGGGGGGGGGCAGGTAATGGACAACAGGACACCAGGAAATAGATAGAGGGGAGACGAGATGGAAGGGGGCAAGAGTGAGGAGGGGTAAGGGTTGCGAACAGCCAGAATAGACAATGAGGGGCCAAGAACACGGTCACAAAGACAGGGCCCTCCACCAGGGACAAGGGGCCTCCAGTTGAACTGCCTGGCACAGGGAGGGACACCAACCCCAAGCCAGGCGAGAATGTCCATACCAACCATACCAGATCTAGAGCCCGGCTGGGGAAGTCACAAGCAAATAAAACAAAATAGAACAAGACCTCAAAAGAACACCTAAAAGCATTGGTGGATGGGACGACATGTACCGTATATGCTCGCGTATCATGCAATCTCGCGTATCATGCGACCCCTAAATTTTCGTCCCCAAAATATGATTTTATGCTATATCTCATGTATCATGCGAGTCACTTTTTTGGAAATTAATGCCCAAACTAAAACTTCCAAATGGTATCACTGTCTGTGGATTCTGCAGAGTGGATTCTGTTGTGAAAGCTGTTCGCGATTCGAACAGCTTTCCAGCTGGCTTTACTAGCGTCGTTCTGCCACTTGACGTTTCCATTCATAAAAACGGCAAGTAAAACACCCGCGAATTCTGTATCGGAAAAAGACAGCCATGTATTGAATAAACTACCCATATGATCAGGAACACTACTCTTCAGATTTTGACCACAGCATTCTGATGGGAAGATGTTCAGCCACTTGACGTTTCCATTCATGTTTTTATGAATGGAAACGTCAAGTGGCTGAACACAGTGGCGTGCAGAGGTCTGGTGATGCCCGGGGCAATCTTGATTGTATGCCCCAAATCGAATACAAGGTCACCAAATAATTAACAGTTTCCAAATCCCCCTCCATCCATTAAAATACTTTCCTGCTTATATTTTATTTCCCCTGCTTCTTAACGTTTGTAAACTGTGCTCAGTCCGACCCACTCAGGAGGTAACTGCTTAGACAAGAGAGTTTCGCTCTAGTGGTTAAAATACAATGTCAGTGACACACGGGTGAAGAATCGTTATCACAAGTGTTTATAAGGAGACTGGTGGAAAAATTATCCTTTGCCTTTAAAATAAAATCGTGGCTGGATGCTGCGGGTTAAACCTGCCGTATTTTCTTTAATTCCTTTCCCCAATTGTCATATTTTACCCTGGAAAGCTGTAATGCTGGTGGTCCCGAGGCCAGCGCGTACCATCTGTGTTTTAATGAGTTACTTCATCTCCTGGGGGGGGGGGAGGAGATTTGTTAGTACTTTGGGGGGGGGTTTAAACTAATTCAGCAGGGGCATGGGAACCTGGATTGTAGTTTTGGGGTATGGGAGATTGAGAGTAGAGAGGTCAGGGGCACAGATTTGACTTCGCAGGAGGGTGCCAGTGTTCAGGTAGGTGGTTTGAAGTGTGTCTACTTCAATGCCAGGAGTATACGAAATAAGGTAGGGGAACTGGCAGCATGGGTTGGTACCTGGGACTTCGATGTTGTGGCCATTTCAGAGACATGGATAGAGCAGGGACAGGAATGGTTGTTGCAGGTTCCGGGGTTTAGGTGCTTTAGTAAGGTCAGAGAAGGGGGCAAAAGAGGGGGAGGTGTGGCGCTGCTAGTCAAGGACAGTATTACAGTGGCAGAAAGGATGCGAGATGGGGACTCTTCTTCCGAGGTAGTATGGGCTGAGGTTAGAAACAGGAAAGGAGAGGTCACCCTGTTGGGAGTTTTCTATAGGCCACCTAATAGTTCTAGAGATGTAGAGGAAAGGATGGCGAAGATGATTCTGGAAAAGAGCGAAAGTAACAGGGTAGTTGTTATGGGAGACTTTAACTTTCCTAATATTGACTGGAAAAGATATAGTGAGAGTACATTGGATGGGTCGTTCTTTGTACAATGTGTGCAGGAGGGTTTTCTGACACAATATGTTGACAGGCCAACAAAAGAAGGTGAGGCCACATTGGATTTGGTTTTGGGTAATGAACCAGGCCAGGTGTTAGATCTGGAGGTAGGTGAACACTTTGGAGACAGTGACCACAATTCGGTGACCTTTACATTAGTGATGGAAAGGGATAAGTATACCCCGCAGGGCAAGAGTTATAGCTGGGGGAAGGGCAATTATGATGCCATTAGACATGACTTAGGATGTGTAGGTTGGAGAAGTAGGCTGCAAGGGTTGGGCACACTGGATATGTGGAGC